>NC_044979.1:163483654-163783654 GCF_008728515.1 Papio anubis
CTGGTTGGCTGGCACCGCCCCCGCTCCCTGTGTGTCCCTCATCTCCTGATGACCGAGGCAAAGCAGAGCAGATGAACACATCACACAGCATGGCCACGCTCATCTTAGGCTCTTTGCTAGAACTGTACAAAAGGAGGTGTTTGTTTTTCCCTGATGTTATTATGTTGGGAACACAGGAGCCAGGAGCTTCTCATGCCATTTTGTGAAATACTGTCTTAAGAAAGAGCCAATGAATGAGGAAAAATTGGTCAGAAAGTGAGACTCTGGATGCTGCCATAACAAATATCAGCCCAGGACCAGAAGTTCTTAATTGTGTGATCCCATATATTCCCTTTATTTTTAAAAATGTATTGAACATTTGTGTCTAAGACTGCTGAAGTAAGATTTCTATCACTAAATGAGGGTCCTGACTGATATGGTCACACATTCCAATGGAATTTTGTTTAATATTACAAGAGGCAAAGTCAAATTGGTTAACAATTATTTGAAGCCAATGATACAGTGTATTTTATTTTCTTATATTAAGTTTAGTAAATGCTATTAGCAATATGGAATGTATTTTTAAATAAGTTGGAAGATTCTGTTCCTTTTATATTTGAAAGTAAAGGCAGCATAATTTTATATCTGGGGTTCATAATAGTTTCCTGTTTTTCAACCTGCCCTTGGTTTTCAAAACAGTCTGTTCATTTCCTTCAGGTAACTACATTTGAAACAATCCATGAAGCTATCAAGATGACAGCACTACTTGTTTGATAATTATTCCTGTAGAAATCACGTCATGACTTTTTTTAGCGTTTTTTTCTTGAATTTTCACAAAAATAAACATCCTGTGACATTTTATGTTCAGGAAAAAAATTCAAATTATTTTCAAATATTTTGAAATTGGCAAAATACAAAAAGACATTTGCCAACGTTGCTTAAATTTTTAAATGTGTGTGTTTTTTATGGAAACTTCATCCTTATGTTTCTCGTTCATTTACAGTTAGCTGATGACAATGTTTTGTAAGGGTTTGATATCAGTTATTTTCAAAAGTATCATTAAATAATTTATTTTTAACTATAGAAAGTTGAAAAAACATTTTTATTTGTTTACTCTTTGTAGATGTAAGTGGCATATTGTTAGAAGACTAATCAATGTTTACAGTTTTTTATATTCTTTATAAAACTGCTAAACAGTTAAAGTAATAGGAGTAACAGTAGAAAAAGAAGTAATCAAAGGAAGACAGAACAATCTAAACGAGAGAGGGGAAAAAATGGGAAAAAATATACAATAAAAGGAAACAGCCAAATGATCCAGCCTCAAAGACAATTCTCCTAAATAATGCATGCTGTACAACCTTGCATATAAATTGGTTTTATATTGTCAGATGTGGAATATGAAGAATTTCTATTCATACAATGGAGAGCAAGTACAGTCGACTCTCATACTACAGGGATTTGAACTGTGCAGGTTCACTTATATGCAGACTTTCTTTCCTTCTGCCAACCCAAGACAGTAAAGCCAACCCCCTTTCTTCCTCCTCCTCCTCAGCCTACTCTACCTGAAGACAATGAGAATTAAGACCTTTTTTCACTTAATCAATGTAAATATATTTTCTTTTCCTTATGATTTATTTAACTTTTTTTTTGTCTGGCTTATTTGTTGTAAGAATGCAGTATATTACATATATAACATAAAAATCAGTGTTCATCGACTGTTTATGTTATCAGTAAGGCTTCCAGTCAACAGTAAGCTATTAGTAATTCAGTTTTTGAGGAGTCAAAAGTTGTATGCGGTGTTTTTTACTTTGTTGGCAGTTGGCGCCCATAACTGATGCATTGTTCAAGGATGAACTATACTAGAGTTCTGAATAATTGTTCAAACAAACCATAGCAGGTCTGCAATCTGCATCTTTACTCCTCTCCTTTCACTCCATCCTGTAACACATCTATACCCCACAGCTGGATCCAACTGAGTCAGATCCCCAAGTAGTACAAACATAAGATGAAATCTCACTTTGTGTTCAAAACTGTTGAACACATGTCCTGTAAGCCCTATGCAACTTATTTTCTAACATTTAGATGTGAAAATTCAAGAAATACAATTGTCAAATAATGCATTCTATGAAGGCCAGAAATAAATAGTAATTGAACCTAATATCTCATTTGATGAGACAGTGTGTGCACCATTTGAAAAATAATATATTCTTCATAATTTCTCTCAATTCTGAAAATACAAGAGCATTACCACTAATACTTAGCAATTATCAACACTCCACATACCAGGCTTTCTCCTTGGTGTTTTGCATGTATGATTGCTAATCCTCCACATAGCAGGAAAATTATGTCTTTTAAATAACATTTTACAGAGAAGAAACTCAACAGGCTCACCCTTCCCAAAATTTCCCAGTGATTACTGTTTTAGGAATATGGTCTTCAGAAATATTTCCTACTCTCTCAGCATCCCCACAGTATTGGCTATAAGGAACATATAAAATTAATAGGGAAGTGTTCCTATTACAAATGTGAGTATATGTATGTATAAGTATATACATGTGTCTCTATGTAACAAACATTATGCACAATACCTACCAAAGCTCTAGTGATCTTGTAGCTCTGCCACCTCTAACACAGGAGGTTCAAGTCCATTGTCAAATTGGAGGGTCATGTGAGATATTTTCAAATCTAGGCCTGAAATTCACTTATATCACTTCCCTCCACCTCCTAGTTGCCAGACCCAGGTGTATGCTGTGCTGAATCAAAGACATTGTCTCTTCAACAGTCCACTATTATGGTCGCCAAACCAGTTTCATTCTTTCAGGTTTTGAACATACTTTCCATCTCCCCAAAGGAATCGTTTCTATTCTGTCCTATCTCATCATTGCATATGACTGAAGACCAGGGTCATCAAGAATGTAAAGTAGTTTCTCATGCATCTGGATATGGCCCCTGTTGGTCCAATGACCTATCAACTAAAACTGCAAGTTGTTTGCCACCACATACCTGACATAGGGGGGAGAACGCCCACAATAAACATGTCTAATCCGAAGGAGAAAGTCAGAAGGCATACAGCAGTCACTGGTTGGTGATATTCTGAAACCTTGCTGAGTAGCTATTTTGAAAACACTTTACTTTAGGGTTCTGAGAGATTCTTGATTAGGCCTTTGTCTCTTTCTCTGGGGAAAAATCTCCCTTACACATGTCCATCTAGACCCTACGTTCTGGAAAGGTACTCTTGTCCATGAATCTGCCTGTCCACATCTGAAATGGGAATTCCTTAGAAGGCGACCATCTCATGATAATGGAAACCTGAGGTCTTGCTTTAGATGTTGAACAGCCAGATTTCCTTGACAATTGTTTAGAAACGACTCTCAGACTGTATTTTTCATCTCCTCTTACCCACAGCAAACATCAAAAAAGAAGGCTTCTGTGACTAAATGTGAGGGGAGGGAGCTTTTCCCTGAGCAAGCAACTCCTCAGTGGATACCAACTGGGTATCCTCCAATTAACTCCAACACTATCTACCTATCAGATCTCACAGGTTGAGGACTCAGTCCCCTAAACTTCTCTTGACTTCAGACTTCACAAGTGTAAGCCTCCAGAAATTCCAACCAACCAGCTTCAAGTGGGGCCTTCCAAAATCCCCTCTTTGGGCTCAATTAATTTGCTAGAGTGGCTTACAGAACTTAGGAAAATACTTATCTTTACTAGTTTATTATAGAGGAAATTACAAAGGATACAGATGAAGGGTGAGGTATGGGGGAAGGGTTATAGAGCTTCCATGCCCTCCCTGGGCCTTGCCACCCTCTAGCAACCTCCACACGTTCATCTATCTGGAGGCTCCCTGAACCCCGTCTTTTTGTGGTTTTATAGAGGCTTCATTACACAGATACAATTGAAAGCCATATAGAAATGTGACTGGACAAATAACACATAATCTAAAACCAATGAGGCTTGTCTCTTCAGACTTTTCTTGGACCCTTTGTGTAGCATTCTTTCTTCTAGGGTAGGAGCAGGGATCTTCTTTGGAATGAATTTTTTTTTTCTTTGAGACAGAGTCTTTCTTTGTTGCCAGGCTGGCCAGGCTGGAGTGCAGTGGCATGATCTCGGCTCACTGCAACCTCTGCCTCCTGGGTTCAAGTGATTCTCTTGCCTCAGCCTCCCAAGTAGCAGAGACTAAAGGCGCGTGCCACCATGCCCAGGTAATTTTTGTATTTTTTTAGTAGAGATGGGGTTTCACCATGTTGGCCAGGATGGTCTCAATCTCTTGACCTCAAGTGATCCTCCCGCCTTGGCCTTCCAAAATGCTGAGATTACAGATGTGAGCCACTATGCCCTGACAAAATGAGAATATTTTGAACTACAATCAGATTAGAGTCTTGCCTGTGGAAGAAGAACAGGAGAATTTCAGAGAGAGAAAGAGAGTTTCTGTTCCATGAGGTCTGCTCCTGAGGCCTAGAGTGCCCCAGCATTACAATAGAAGGGTATAAAAGGGGCCATGGAAGTTATCAACCAGGAATTATCAACAAAATCACAATATACTTCTGTCAAAAACGTAGTAGACTTCTTATCTATGTACTTCCTGTCAGTTCCTTGTGCCAGAAACGATACCCATTGTTCTTTCCTTGATTTAAATCTCAAGATTAATTAGTTCCTTGTTCCCATCTGCATGTGTCTGTCTCAAAAGAATGTTGTTTACCTTAAGATGATCTAGTAAAACATGTAGAAGAGCAACATTCATAAAATATCTTTTCCCCGGTTCCTTTATTCAGCTGACAGTTACATTAAACACCAAAGCTTCAGTCTGTTTTTCCCCCATGTGAGTTATCAAACGATGAACATTACATGACTCTTTCATTCAGAGTCTTTATAATCCCATTGCTTATTGTTTGAAATACAATGCTGCAAGGGAGGAAAACTCTGTGTTCTCTCCGTTCACTTTCTTGTAACAATTTGTCAAGTGTGATCAGCAATAACCACACACACACTCCTGCTTTTCTTTTATCCTCCTCCATTCCTAGATTGATAGGCTTCCCACAAAGTAACTGCAGATCCTAGTATTCCTCATCGTTTTCTTTCTGTAAATAATAGTGACCATCTTTCTGGGGTCCAGTGCCCAAGTTTTCACCACCTTCCCCGATCTCTTAACTATTGACACATATTTTAGTTTTTGTTTCATATTTTCTGAATTCATCAGGATAGGACAGACTATGATGTAATAACAAACACACTTCACCATCTCACTGGTTTAATGCAATAAAAGTGTGTTTCCTATTTACATCCTAGCCCAATATGTGTGCATGTATCTCTGAGCTTTCCTCAGTACCTCTTCTCTAAGCAAAGATTTAGGCACCAGACTCTTTTCACCTTCTAGCCATGTTATCAAGTGTAAGTGGTCTCCAGGGTCACTGTGGGATGGATAAAGAGAATTTAATCATCACATGAGTTACTTTTAAGGGCTGTGCCTTAAAGAAGCAGTCCCCAACCTTTTTGGCACCATGGACCGGTTTCATGGAAGACAATTTTCCACAGACCAGGGATGAAGGGATACAGGACGGTTTCGGGATGATTCAAGTGTATTATATTTGTTGTGAATTTTATTTCCACTATTATTACGTTGTAATATATAATGAAATAATTATACAAGTCAGCATAATATAGAATCAGTGGGAGTCCTGAGATTGTTTTCCTGCAACTATCTGGTACCATCTGGGGATGATGGGAGACAGTGACAGATCATCAGGCACCAGATTCTCATCAGGAGTGTGCAACCTAGATTCTTCGCATGCACAGTTCACAACAGAGCTTCCAGTCCTATAAGAATCTAACGCTACCACTGATCTGACAGGAGGCAGAGCTCAGGCACTAATGCGGGTGATGGGGACCAGTTTTAAACACAGACGAAGCTTTGCTTGCCTGCCTGCTGCTCACCTCCTGCTGTGCTGCCCAGTTTTTAACAGGCCACCGATCAGTACCAGGCAAATGGCAAAGGGGTTGGGGACACCTATCTTAAAGTACCCTCAACATTGTCCACACACCATTGAACATAACTTGGTCTCATGACATCAGCATTTAGTCAAGAAAGCCTGGGAACTGCAGTCTTTCTGTGCCCAGGAAGAGGAACTGGAATGACGAACACACAGTACACTCTATGCCACATAACTGAGAATATTTTGTAAACAAACAAAAAAAACCTCCGTTCCTTTATTTATCTTATTTAATATTTGAAGGTTAAAACATGAAATTCTGCTCCACCCAAATTCTGCTCCTATGCTGTTCTATTACATTTAATTTCACTTTAAAACCAGTAAAACCATAAAGTTCTTTGTTTCCCTCTTTCTTCAACTTCTATGTAAGTTGCAGGGTACACGTGCAGGATGTGTAGGTTTGTTACATAGGTAAACATGTGCCATAGTGGGTTGCTGAACAGATCAACCCATCTCCTAGGCATTAAGCTCTTTCTCCATTAGCTTTTCTTCCTGATGCTCTCCCTCCCTAACACTCCCCCAAACAGGCCCTAGTGTGTGTTGTTCCCCTTGATGTGTCCATGCATTCTCATCATTCAGCTCCTACTTCTAAGTGAAAATATGCGGTGTTTGGTTTTCTGTGCCTGCCTTAGTTTGCTGAGGATAATGACATACAGCTCCATCCATGTCCCTGCAAAGAACATAATCTTACTCCTTTTCATGGCTTGTAGTATTTCATGGTGTATGTATACCACATTTCCTTTATACATTCTATCATTGATGGGCATTTGGGTCGATCCCATGTCTTTACTATTGTGAATAGTGCTGCAATGAACATATGTGTGCATGTATCTCTATAATAGAATGATTTATATTTCTTTGGGTATATACCCAGTAATGGGATTGCTGGGTCAAATGATATTTCTGCTTCTAGAACTTTGAGTAATACTCGCACTGTCTTCCACAATGGCTAACCTAACTTACACTCCCACCAGCAATGTAACAGCATTCCTTTTTCTCTGCAACTTTGTCAGCATCTGTTGTTTCTTGACTTTTTAATAATCACCATTCTGACTGGGGTGAGATGGTATCTCATTGTGATTTTGATTTGCATTTCTGTAATGATCAGTGGTTTTGAGGTTTTTTTTTCATATGTTTGTTGACCACATGAATGTCTTCTTTTATTCATAAGAAGAATGGCTTCTTCTTCTGTTCATGTGCTTTGCCCACTTTTTAATGGGGTTGTTTTTTTCTTGTAAATTTATTAAAGTTTCTTGTAGATTCTGGATATTAGACTTCTGTCAGATGAATAGATTGCAAAAATTTTCTCCCATTGTGTAAGTTGTCTATTCAATTTGATGATAGTTGTTTTTTTGTTTTTGTTTTTGCTGTACAGAAACTCTTTAGTTTAATTAGATCCCATTTATCAATTTTTGTTTTCGTTGCTGTTGCTTTTGGCACTTTTGTCATGAAGCCTTTCCTGTGCTTATGTCCTAAATGGTATTGCCTAGATTTTCTTCTAGGGTTTTTATAGTTTTGGGTTTTACATTTTAGCCTTTCATCCATCACGAGTTAATTTTTGTTCAAGATGTAAGGAAGGGGTCCAGTTTCAATTTTCTGCATATAGGTATCCAGTTTTCCCAGCACTATTTATTAAATAGGGGATTCTTTCCCCATTGACTTTGCCGGGTTTGTTGAAGATCAGACGGTTGTAGATGTGCATCTTATTTCTGAGTTCTCTATTCTGTACCATTGGTCTATATGTCTGTTTTTGTACCAGTGCCATGCTATTTTGGTTACTATAGCCTTGTAGTATAGTTTGAAGTCAGGTAGCATGATGCTTCAGCTTTGTTCTTTTTGTTTAGGATTGTCTTGGCTATTCGGGCTCATTTTGCTTTTACATGAATTTTTAGATACTTTTTTTCTACTTCTGTGAAGAATGTTAATAGTAGTTTAATGGGAATAGCATTGAATCCATAAATTTCTTTGGGCAGTATGGCCATTGTCATAATATTGATTCTTGCTATCCATGAGCATGGAATGTTTTTTTCATTTGTTTGTGTCCCCCCTGTTTTTCTTGAGCAGTGGTTTGTAGTTCTCCTTGAAGAGTTCCTTTACTTCCCCTGTTGTCTGTATTCCTAGGTATTTTATTATCTTTGTAGCAGTTGTGAATGGGAGTTTATTCATGATTCACTTGCTTGTTGTTGGTGTATAGAAATGCTGGCAATTTTTTATATTGATTTTGTATCCTGAGATTTTGCTGAAGTTGCTTATCAACTTAAGAAGCTTTTGGGCTGAGATGATAGGGTTTTCCAGATATAGGATCATGTCATCTTCAAACAAAGATAATTTGACTTCCTCTTTTCCCATTTGAATACTCTTTCTTTCTTTCTCTTGTCTGATTGCCATGGCCAGGACTTTCAATACTATTTTGAATAGGAGTGGTGAGAGAGGGCATCCCTGTCTTGTGCCAGTTTTCAAGGGAAATGCTTCCAGTTTTTGCCCTTTCAATATGATGTTAGCTGTGGATTTGCCATATATGGCTTTTATTGTTTTGAGGTATGTTCCTTCAATACCTAGTTTATTGAGATTTTTTTTTTAACATGAGGGATGTTTAATTTTATCAAAGGCTTTTCCTGAGTCTACTGAGATAATCATGTGGTTTTTGTCATTAGTTACATTAATGTGATGAATGACATTCATTGATTTGTGTCTGTTGAGCCAACCTTGAATCCCAGGGATGAAGCCAACTTGAGAGTGGTGGAACAGCTCTTTGATGCGCTTCTGGATTTGGTTTTCCAGTATTTTGTTGATGAGTGTCACATCAATGTTAATCAGAGATGTTGGCCTGAAGGTTTTTTGTTGTTGTTGTTGTTGTTGTATCTCTACCAGGTTTTGGTATCAGGATGATGTGGGCCTCATAAAATGAGTTAGGAAGGAGCTCCTTTTTTTTCAACTGTTTGGAATAGTTTCAGTAGAAATGGTACCAGTTCTTCTTTTACCTCTAGTAGAATGCAGCTGTGAATCCATCTGGTCCTAGGCTTTTTTTGCTTGGTCTACTTAGAGATTCAGTTTCCTCCCAGTTCAGTCTCAGGACAGTATATGCATCCAGGAGTTAATCCATTTCTTCTAGATTTTACAGTTTATGTGCAAAGATGTGTTTCTCGTATTCTCTAGTGGTTGTTTGTATTTCTGTGGGTCAATGGTGATATCTCCCTTATCATTTCTGAGACTGTCTATTTGATTCTTCTCTCTTTTACTCTTTATTAGTCTAGCTAGTGGCCTATTAGTTTTGTTTTGTTTTGTTTTGTTTCCAAAAAAAAAAAAGAAAAAAAAAAAAGACAGCTCTTGAATTAGTTGATTCTTTGAAGGGATTTTCATGTCTACCTCCTTCAGCTCCACTCCGATCTTGGTTATTTCCTGTTTTCTGCTATCTTTGGGGTTTGTTTGTTCTTGGTTCTCTGGTTCTTTAAGTTGTAACACCACGACAATAAAGTTCTAAGATAGAACTTTTTTTTTGTTTTAAAAAACATATTTTTAAATGCCATGAAATTTGATGTGGCCCTGGGAAGTCTGAAGTGGGAGAATAATGCATTGACAAAGTTTACTTAATTGGCAATTCCTTTTCCTCCCACTTACAGTCTCCAAGCTGCCATTCTTCCTGCGCTCTCTGTCCCTCTTAAGGGCTAAAGATACAATGTTTCTGGCTTCAGGAATCACTGGAACTATTTATTTCTTTAAAAATGTTTTTTATGTCATATCACATATGATAAACCTTAATATTTCATGATCCCTTAATGATACTGTACTCATACCCAGGCTAATAGAAGAGGCTATTCTCAACTTGCAGCAATAACTCTGGCTGTGTAAGTCACTCACAATCAGATAGAGTAGGGAATTTGCATCTTGGGCATATATGTCACCTGTACCCAGCTTGATTTGGGAGACTATGCAACTCATATCAACTTCAGGATAGCACTCACCTCTAGAGAAGGAGGAAAAGGAAATGGACGGTCAGGATGGCATAGGAGGCTCAATTGTATTTACAGTGGTTTGAAACATGTTTACAAATTACTTGATGCTTTCTCATCAAATGACAGAGTTAATTTTCTCCCCTTGAATCTGGATGGTCCTTAGTGACTCCTTAGGAATAAAATATAGTGGAAATGATAGATGTGACACAGAAAGATAAGACATACAAGATAATTGCAGTTTTAATCTTGTCTCTCAGAGCACTCACTTGGAGAGAAAGCCAACTGACTTGTGAGGACACTCAGGCATCTCTATTGAGAGATCCATGTGGTGAGAAACTGAGGCTTCCTATTAAAGTCATGTAAGTGAGCAAACCTGAAGCTCGATTTCCCAACCCCAGTGAAAGTTTCAGATGACTGCAACCCTGGCTGCAAACCTGTGAGAGACTTCAAGCCAGAACCACCCCACTAGGCAACTCCTAAATTCCTGAGCCTCAGAAACTGTGAGAAAATAAATGTTATGGTTTTACACCACCTATCTATTTATTTATTATACTTTAAGTTCTAGGGTACATGTGCACAACGTGCAGGTTTGTTACATATGTATGCATGTGCCACGTTGGTGTGCTGCACCCATTAACTCATCATTTACATTAGGTATATCTCCTAATGCTATCCCTCCCGCCTCCCCCCACTCCATGACAGGCCCTGGTGTGTGATGTTTCCCTTCCTGTGTCCAAGTGTTCTCATCGTTCAATTCACACCTATGAGTGAGAACATGCGGTGTTTAGTTTTTTTGTCCCTGCGATAGTTTGCTGAGAATGATGGTTTCCAGCTTCATCCATGTCCCTACAAAGGACATGAACTCATCCTTTTTAATGGCTGTATAGCATTCCATGGTGTATATGTGCCACATTTTCTTAATCCAGTCTATCATTGATGGACATTTGGGTTGGTTCCAAGTCTTTGCTATTATGAATAGTACCACAATAAACACACGTGTGCATGTGTCTTCATAGCAGTGTGATTTATAATCCTTTGGATATATACCTAGTAATGGGATGGCTGGATCAAATGGTATTTCTAGTTCTAGATCCTTGAGGAATCACCACACTGTCTTCCACAATGCTTGAACCAGTTTACAGTCCCGCCAACAGTGTACAAGTGTTCCTATTTCTCCACATCCTCTCCAGCACCTGTTATTTCCTTTTTAATGATCGCCATTCTAACTGGTGTGAGATGGTATCTCATTGTGGTTTTGATTTGCATTTCTCTGATGGCCAGTGATGATGAGCATTTTTTCATGTGTCTGTTGGCTGCATAAATGTCTTCTTTTGAGAAGTGTCTGTTCATATCCTTTGCCCACTTTTTGATGGGGTTGTTTGTTTTTTCTTGTAAATTTGTTTGAGTTCTTTGTAGATTCTGGATATTAGCCCTTTGTCAGATGAGTAGATTGCAAAAGTTTCCTCCCATTCTGTAGGTTGCCTGTTCACTTAATGGCAACAAAAGCCAAAATTATCAAATGGGATCTAATTAAACTAATTAAAGAGCTTCTGCACTGCAAAAAGAAACTACACCACTTATTTTGGGAGCAATTTATTATGAAGCAATTCATTAACTAAAACAATATTTGTAATGTTTTATGCTCAGAAAATCTAAAGCAAATATATGCAAATAGGATAAATTAGGGTAGGTGGCAGGTACATGAACACCACTGAACCTGTTTTTTAACACTTATATTGAATGTACTATGTTTCCTTCATTGTTCTATAATGCATTTAATTCTCATGAGTACTCTATGTGAAAGATACCATCCATTTTACAGATGAGTAAAATGGAGTCTAGAGAGATACTATACATTGTCAAAGGTCACCAATGAATAAGTGGCACATACAGAATTCACACCCAGACAGCATTACTCTGTGGTTTATATTTTTAACGTTGCACTATGTTGTGGATTATAACAACGTCAGTTATTTGCAAATCTTTGAAATATTTCGTAAATTATGAAAACTTAAATGATGAGATCTTTTTTTCCATCATTTGATAGCCTTTTGTTTGTGCAAAGATTTATAGTTTGTCTTTGTTACCTTTTTGGGCAAAAGGAGAAAAAGATTAGAACAGAAAAACAAGAAAATAAAAATAATTTTATATTTAGCAGCATATTAAGAAACCATTTGTTTTCTTCCTAAAACATTAAGGTCAGAGTTTTTGCCTTCCATAGTTCAAGGGTCATTTAAAATTTGATGATTTTCTTCCTGAAAATCATATTTATGTGTACCATTATTGGTTGTCAGATATTTCCTTTTCCTTTTAGGAAGTAAAGTGGCTCCAGGAAAATCCACATTCTAACTGGTAAGAGCCTACTTAAAACAAGTACACCTTGATGGGAAGAGAATAGCTAGACATAGCTAGAATGGGGAACCACTTATAGGATAATAATTTACATTAAAATAAAATGATTGTATAATCAAATAAAAGAGTAACAAAAGAAAAATGCAGTGTGAACATATAAGTATATACTGCCGTTTAATTGTATGTTTTATGAAAATGCTTAATGTTTTAGACAAATGAGAAACAGAAAAATTGCTCTTTTCATTCAAGCTTTCTGCATTCTTTGTGAACTCTTATAAGAGATATATTTCTGTTATTATAAACATACTTTGTTACTTTCTATCTAATGTTATAAATTTGCTTTATATGATTTTGATGTTCTGAAATTAACCATCTCTATGAGACTTATGATTATTTAGCAAAATTTTTATCAAAAACATCCACTCATATTTTCTTGGAGAGGTTTAGTTTCAAGGGCCCTGTTAAACACTGAAAAAGGTCATTAACTTACAGGTCGTATCTTACTTTTTAATTGGTGTGTATGTGTGTGTGTGTGTGTGTGTGTGTTTCAGGGGAAGAACTGTAAAGTGAACACATTACTTGCTCTCTCCTGTGGGTGGACTTTGATTACCATTGGGCCACTGAAGGAAGTACAAAAGCGTGTTCTTGGGTGAAAAGTAAATTAAACCCACAAAGATGTAGTCTGTAAGAATTAATGGTGAAAAAAAATCAAGGAAGATTTTTGATAAACCTAAATAAGTAATAATCATCAAAATGATATAAATAAGGTGGGTCTAAAAAATCTATGCTTGTTTTATCACATCATTCAAGAGTAAAATAGAGATTTTTAAATGTACCTTATAGTTTATTAATAATGTATGTATTTTAAAGTTAGTCTTTAAAAGTATGGATATAGAAAGTGTAACACAAATAAGTAAAGAAAAGTTACATAGTAGAATAAACTAAATTATATTACTAGATGAACAGAAAATAGTTTGTGTTTATGAAAAACAAAGGAAATCAAGGTAAGTAAACAAAGTATGACAAAGAGATTCAAAATACCTGTATAAACATGATAAAAATAACTGAATTAAGCTGGGCGAGATGGCTTACATCTGTAATCCCATCACTTTGGGAGGCTGAGGTGGGCAGATCACCCGAGGTCAGGAGTTCAAGACAAGCCTGAGCAACATGGTGAAAGCCCATCTCTACTAAACATACAAAAAAAAATTAGCTGGGCTTGGTGGCAGGTGCCTGTAATCCCAGCAACTCAGGAGACTGAGGCAGGAGAATCACTTGAACCTGGGAGGTGGAGGTTGCAGTGTGCCGAGATTGCGCCATTGCACTCCAGCCTGGGCAACAACAGTGAAACTCTGTCTCTCACACACACACAAAATAAATAAATAAAATTAATTAATTAATTAAATGCATGAGTGGGTGAAAAAAAAAAGGAGAGTTGTAAGATCTAAAGTATAATATGTTATGCTTTATATAAATATTTTGAATGGAATAAAAATACTATGTTTTTGTTGGATACATGCATTTGGAGTACATGCACAAAAACACAGTAGGAAAAATACACAGCAAATACAAAACAACACATTATTTAGAAAAGAAAGATAAAGAAAAATTACTTATAGTGGTTTATTTTGTTTAGTACTAAGTTAACTTCTACTAATTCTGGGTGATTCAGACATGGGTGCTTATTATGTTTCATATGTGCTTTTCTTTGTGTTTAAAATGTTTCACTATTACAAAGGTTGATATTGTGTACCATAGAATGTAGACTAATCTTACATAGATCTAAAAGACCTAGGTATCATCCAGGATCAGAATACCTTCTGTCTGGTTTTTCTGTCATCCCTTTAGTGTATGGTACTTGTTTACTTCTTCAAAGATGGCCTCTAACTAGCAAGAAGGAGACGAAAATAAAAAGATGTAATAAGAAGCTTTTAAAGACATGACACTTCAGTTGCAGAGACCATTTTTTGTTTATAAATCAGCAGCCAGAACTTAGTCCTATGATCAAACTTACATGCAAGGAAGGCTGATAGAGTCTTAAGCTGAGTGAACCAGTGTTTCGATTAATACTTTGTGGTTCTATCACTAATACACCCAGCATAAGCACATTTGCATTATAAGCACATCTTTCTACAAAATCACTAATACGGTGTTTCTAAAAGCATAGGCTTGGACCACGGACTGTTCTGAATATTTACCTTTTTCTAGGGGTAAAGGAGGTATAATTTTATACTTCTGGGTTAGAATATTTTAGCAAACAGCAGTTTAACATAGTAGGACTTCATGCTTATGCAAACTTTATATCACCTCTCCTCCCAGAAAAAAAAATCAGCATGCTGAGTGCTGAGTCCTAGTTTTAATAAGCAAAAATAAGCAGCCCAGCAGCCCTTGATGGGCTTGAGGGACAAGTGCGATTATTTTTACAAAGATATTTCATGAATTAAATGGAAAGAATCATATTATTCCTGAGTACCCATCTCCATGAGAAAGAGCAGAACTAGAACAGGTGAGTTATTGCCTCTCCAAAGCAAATTTTATTTTAAATAAAAGCAGTGCCTCATAATGTAAATAGGCAATTCTATTCAACTTTGATTCCTTAGAAGAGACTGAGGATTAACTAATGTACTATTGTGTTAGTATCGGTAAACTTTTTAAGGAAAAATGGTATTGAAAGTGTCAATATTAGATTACCTTCATTACACTGTTAAACTCATAACCCTGCTACAAAAGAATCTCAGCTGGACAGGATGTTACAATTTTTTGCATTGTTGTCATCAGATAAAAACCTTCCTTGAGCTGCCATGTGTTAGTGATGTTAGCAGCTACTCTGATTTCAGGCATCTAAATATGGTCTGAAATTGTCAGACTTCTTGCCTGTCCAGTGTATGTGTCACTTATGAAGAATAAGGTGAAATTTTAAATTTATTTAAAGTCTTGGTGTTCATAATTTGGCTGTAAAATATGATTATTTTCTAAAAGTTGCAAGTGTAATACTACAACTTTTTCATATATTTTTAAAGTTTAATTACTAATAGCTGTCTTCTGCCTTCAAGAAAAATATCAAAAGCAGAAAGTCCACCAAAGACACAAGAAAGTACTGATGTGTTTTAAGACAGGCAAGTTGTGCAATTTCTTGTTAAAGTTTTGTGAGGTGAAGTTGGCTTAACACAGATATTTTCCAGAGAGGGAGAACTGGCAGATAGGAGCACATTGGCATGGTACTAATGAAAAAATGAACTGGTTCAAGTGGTTGGAAAGTAAACAATATGTGTTTGTGTGTTATTATCCATTAATGATCCGAGAGGTATAATTGGAAGCTACAAATGACTTTCATAACTTAAGGAGTAAACGATTTTCCTAAATCATATGTGCTACATTGTACTATTCAGTTGAGAGAACCTTCTCCTATTTGAAAATGTGAACACTATATGACTGTATAATTTTAAAAGTGGAAAAGTCAATGCATGTTACAGATTAAATATTAAAATTTGCATAATTATAACATGATGTCTCTTTCCAAGTATCTTCTAAAATAAAATTTAAAAAATTTTACTCAATGTGTTAGTTTAGGTACAAGTTAAAGCTTCTAGGTAGTTCATCAATAGTGTGGCGTTCTTTACGGTAATTTGAGTGCAATTACACAAAACTGCTATCACAGCTTTGGAAGACATTATGTGTGAGAGCAGAAAAAAAATAATTTTCTAAAAGACATAGTGAATGCTAGAAAACTAATGAAGACTTCAGGTGCATTTTAAGGTGTCCTCAAAATGCTAAGACATATTTCTATTTGCGAACAGCAGAAAAACATATATAACCACTTTTCTTTTATTTCAAACACTTTTAGTGTTTCTCACACACACACACACACCCCTTCCATAGAAAATCAATTGGTATTTTAACTGATATTTATTCTTAGAATTATCTATGCTTGATTATAGAAACATTGTTTTGGTTTTGAAAGGCATCAATAATAAAGTCCTCCCTTTTCTCTACGAAATTAATACTGGCTCTCCGAAGTATGAAGATTATTCTTAAATAATATTCCTGTGAGTTTAAGTAAATGTCATGATAATGCGGCTTAATAAACCATTATTTCCCCTTCGAGAAAACACAGTTCTTCCTGGAGGGTGAATAATTTAGCATTGCTTAACACACATTCTCGCTTTAAAGAGGAAACACTGACATTCACTGTGCATCTTATTTCAGTCTTTCAACAATGAGAGAGAAAACATGATGATGGATTTAACTGGCCAGCACTACAAATCCACAGGATTCAAAATGTACCATAATCAAGAAAGTCACGAGCCAGGAGGCTTAGCAAATCCAGTGGGTTTAAATGACTCTTCAAATATTTTCAGAGAGCTTATCGCTTAAGCTCATAACCCTGATATGTAAAATAGAAGAAAAATTCTTGGCCCTTCTTTCTGGAGCCCATTCAAAAGTGTGGAGAAGAGGAGTCTAGAAGGTACAACAGTTGAAACATTTCAAATTTCTTTGTCTCAGTGTGAAGCAGAGCTAGAAGGATTCGCTAACCTTCATTTCAGAATTAATATTCCCAGAATACACGTGTTCTAGATATGTTCATTACCTGTGCTAAGAAGAAATGTAAAGAAAGGCAAAGCATATATAAAAGCTATGACCACATTCTGGTTCCAGGAAATAAAGAAAATTTAAAAGGCACATATTAAGAAGTAAGAGCTGGAAGCAGCCAAGTATCCCACTGTAATATTAATACATGAAAATTTTCATATATATTTACTAGTTTAACATTTTTTTTAACTCTAAACACTTTATCAGTTTATGTGGGGAAAAAATAGACCAGCCACAGCTTACTGTGGCACAGTTATTATTTCCATGAGTTTTGATTTACCAAGTAAGTAAATTTAAACCTAGTTTTAAAACTAATTTAATGGTGATGGTCCACTTGTATTTCTCTAGCTTGTTTACTGAAGATACTGTGTGAATGTTTAAATCTCATTTCTCATTTTAAAACAAAACTCAAAGTTTTACATCTATGGTATTATTTTTAATAATATGCACACACAAAACCTTTATGAAGCCAAAAATAATTTGACAATTATATTTCTGAGAAGCTGCACAACAGTAGCTTTAGTAACAGGATTTAAGCTTTAATTTACCAAGTTGTTTCAGTACCCAAAGAAAGAAATGTAACTTCTGAAACTTGCATTTAAGAGTCTAAGACTGACTTCTTTCCTTTAAAATGCAGGGCTATCAGTGTTGCTGTATTAATGGTGTAATAAGAAAGGAAAAGTGTCAATGAATACAGCAACAGCCAAACCAGCTCAACTAGGATTGCAGAAAATGGTCTCTGCCGTTAGCTTGATCGTGGTAAACATTTTATTCAAGATCAAAATTTTCAAAATTCCAGTTGGTGAAATAAAAGAAGAAATTGATCCTCACTGACTTTTGGAGGATATAAATAAAAAGAAAAACGATACCACTAGACTCAAATAATTCACATTACACTCATCTACTGTCAAACTTCAATTAACGAGTATTGTTGAAATTTAATATGTGAACAACCGTTTATATAACTGCTTATGAAAGTTAAAATTTTTACATAGAATATTGTATCCTTTTAAAATTTGTCTCTAGAGTAAAATACAATAGAAAATTTCTTGTATATTTCTGTACATTTTTGTTTTCAAGGCTATAGTACAAGGTACATTTCTAAAATAATCTGGTGTCTGCATAAACTGTGTCCACATGGAGAAATCTCCAGTTTCAGAGAATATTGGATGAGAAAATGAAAAGGTAAACAGATAAACACAATTACATGAATAATTCCAATGGATAAAATAATAATGGCTAGGTGTGAAGTGTAATTCACCTGAGGGCTGGTAGTAACTTGTGCGATCATCATGTTTTGAGATGCATTACTAAAGGAATCTTACAAGATTTTATTATTTTTCCTTTCCTTTTTTTTCTTTTCATTCCCTTCTTTCCTTCCTTCCCTCCCTCCCTCCCTTCCTTTCTTCTTTCCTCCCTCCCTCTCTTTCTCCCTTCCTTCCTTTCCTTCCTTTCCTTTCCCTTCCTTTTTCTTTCTTTTTCTTTCTCTTTCTTTTGACAGGGTCTCTATATTCCAGGCTAAAGGGCAGTGGTGCAGTCATAGCTCCCTGCAGCCTAGAACTCTTGGGCTCAAGGGATTCTCCCACCCCAACCTCCCAAGTAACTTCTCTTAAATTGCCCTTTCTTGGTCTTCTTTGTGAATGATTCTCCCTCTGAGTGTCGTTTGGATGTCGAACTTCTTTCTCCTCTACTGAGTCCTATTTCAGGTCTTCTGCCTGGTATTTAAATCCAACTAGTCTGCTCCCTACTGGATTATGTTACTTGCTGAAAATAAATTAATAAAACAGTAAAAATGAACAGATTATAGAAAAAAAAATAAGAGTGAGTGAGACATCTTACAATAAAGTGATAAAGAAATGTCCCTCTGAGAGGGACCCGCTTAAACATGGGCCACTATTATGTTACTCATATGGCTCACATCCATAGGAAAATTAGAAGCAACATAAAGAATGCCAGCAAAATCCCCAGGGGAAGAGTGTATATGGTGCATCTGAGCCAAAAAGAATCAACAAAATAAAATAAAGCAAAAAGAGCGCAAATGAAGAATGCCATAAGAAGCTGAGAAGGCATATAGGAGCCAAGATCATGAAAATCTTGAAATGAAGGATGTTTGGTTATACTCCAGTAGCACCAGAAAGACATTAAAGGGGCTAAAAAATAAAGTGTAGCAAATGTATTCATGTATTAACTCATGTGTTTATATCAAAGAAATCTGCCTCATGCCTATGCGCCCAGCACTGTGTAAGTGCTGCGGCTATGATGTAAAAAAACCAAAAACACCATTTTTGTGTTTTGTTCATGAAACGTACAGTTTGGTGAGGACTGGAATATTAAACCAATATGTGTATGTAAATCTAAACTGATATTTGCTCTGAATGAAAGAAATATAGTTTCAAAAGGATTATAATCTAGAATCTGACACAGATTAAGAAGTCAGGAAATGCATCTTGGAGGAAAGAATCATGAAGCTGAGATCTGGAGGATGTGAGGAGAAACATGTGCTGTCACCACTGTTGTACAGGGAGCATAGCATGTGCAAGACGCCAAAAGAAGGTCAATATGGCCCAATTGCAGAATGTAGGGGTTAGTGTAATATGGGACAAGGCTGTAGAAATACAAGAAAAATCATAATATGCCATATAAGGCAGGTAAGAATTTGGTTTATAGCCTCAGAGCAATGGGAAGCCATTGAAAGATTTTAAGCTGTTAGTGAGATCATTGGATGTGAAAATGCAACGGCATGTTTCCAAGAGATTGAAAGGAAACCAGATTGGATAAAGAGAGACTATGATAGAGATAGTATTACCAGTTTCAAGGCAGGAAATAATAGTAACCTTGTTCAAGATGGTAGCCGTTAATATGAACGAAGTGGACAAATTCTACCTATGTTTTGGACGCTATTTACCACCTTTATTTCTAATCACTCTCTATTAGTCCATTCTTGCATTGCAATAAAGAAATAACTGAAACTGAGTAATTTGTAAACAGAGGTTTGGCCAGGCGCAGTGACTCACACCTGTAAACCCAGCATCTTGGGAGGCTGAGGTGGGTGGATCACCTGAGGTCAGGTGTTAGAGACCAGCCTGGCCAATATGGTGAAACCCTGTCTGTACTAAAAATACAAAAATTAGCCGGGCACGGTGGCAAGTGCCTGTTGTCCCAGTTACTCAGGAGGCTGAGGAAGGAGAATCACTAGAACCTGAGAGGCAGAGGTTGCAGTGAGCCAAGATCACGCCACTGCACTCCAGCCTGGGTGACAGAGCAAGACTCCATCAAGAAAAAGAAAAATTTTTTTAAAAAAAGGAGAAAGAGAGAGAGAGAAAGAGAGGAAAGAAAGAAGAAGGAAAGAGAGGAAGGAAGGGAGGAAGGAAAGAGAGGAAGGAAGGAAGGAAGGAAGGAAAGAAAGAAAGAAAGAAAGAAAGAAAGAAAGAAAAAAGAAAAGAAAAGAAAAGAAAGAAAGAAAGAAAGAAAGAAAGAAAGAAAGAAAGAAAGAAAGAAAGAAAGAAAGAAAGAAAGAAAGAAAGAAAGAAAGAAAGAAAGAAAGAAAGAAAGAAAGAAAGAAGGAAGGAAAGAAAGAAAGAAAAGAAAAAAGGGAGACAGGAGGTTCAATAGGCTTACAGTTCTGCAGGCTGCACAGGAGGCATGACACTGGCATCTGCAGGGCTTCTGGGGAGGCCTCAGGGAACTTTAATTCATGGAAAAGGCTAAGCAGGAGCAGGCTAGTCACATGGCAAGAGTGAGAGCAAGGGAGAGAGCAGGGAGGTGTTACACACTTTTAAACAACCAAATCCTTGGAGACCTCACTCACTGTTGCAAGAGCAGCACCAAGCCATGGGGGATCTGCTCCTGTTACCCAAACACCTCCCCGCAGGCCTCACCTCCAACACTGGGGACCACATTTCATCATGAGACTTGAGCAGGACAAATATCCAAACTATTGGAACACTCCACTTCGTAGACATTTTTAATAGCCCCTCCTTTATGAAAATTTGAATACAAAAGTATAAGGTGTATTCGATTAAGCAGTGTGTGTATGGCTGTTTTTTGTATACTAAAACTTTTTTTTAATCCCCCTCCAAAAAAGTACCAATTGTAGTCCTCTGAGGGCAGTATATAATTTATGGAGACTACATGCTTTAGGAGTGATAATTCAACAAGTCATGGCAGTGGTTTGAACATAGGAAGAAAAAGGAAAATATTTTCAAACTTTCTAGCTTGCATAATTTAATGGTTTTACTTTTCTGAGAAAAAGAACACTAGAAATGAACTAGGTTTAAATGAGGGCAGGTAAGATAGTTTTTGTTTCAGCACATCAAGTCTGAATTGTTTTTGAGAACTCTAAATAAAACTATTGGTAGGAGATATTTTCCCTCTGGTGTCTGGCACAAGCAGGATGTGCAGCTGAAGCGAAGACGCCTTCGCAAATCATTGCATTTCTGAAGGCAACATCTTTCCACTTATAAAGTCTGGAACTGGAAGACCTAATCAACTGTGCTGATACCAGTGGAACTGGAAATGGAATGGAGCGAGAATGAAAAAGAATATTTTGACTGGCAGAGTCCAAGTCACAGAGTCTGAATCAGGGAAAGAAACTCCTTGTGTGGGAGTAGGGCCAGGTTTTGTGTGTGCATGTGTTTTGCTTTTTGTTTTTTGTTTTTTTAACTCTCTTGATTAAATCTGAGAGTTGATGGAAAGAATATATTAAATGCTAAAATCCTTCTAATGTCTTATTCTGATAAAGAAGTAAAGGGGTTATAAAAAATTAATACCAATGGTGTGAAAACAGTTGAAAAATAAAACATTTTGGAGAGGGTTTGTTTTTTTCTTCAATTTTCATCGACAATAGAGGACAAGTTTAATTTGACTTTTTGGAATAGAAGAAGTTATCGCTCAAACATTTAAAAGCGTAGTTAGAAGCTAAAAAATGAGAAAAGGAATTAAATTAAGCAAGCAAAGATTATATAAGACAAAAAGAAAATTGACAACATAGTAAAATAAATGATAAACACACAAAAGATAAAAGGACTAAAGCAATTTCACTTACAATACAAAATGAGAACAGGCTACATTCTCTAAAACTAAAAACAGTGACTTTCAAATTGTAATTTAAAAAATACTGCCATATTCTCTTTGGTTCCGTATGTACCTGTGTTTCCTTACCATCCATTAGGCTGTTTTACAAATCTTATGCAATGGAATGCAACTAAATATTTTAAGGAGACATACAATTGCTTTATGATCAATAGAAACAATAATCCCAGACGTTGTCTTCTTGGTACTTTATAGCTATTAGTTATTGTAAACAAGGCCCAAAATGTTCATCTAAAGTAGAAAGGATGTATAGGGCACAGAGAAATTATTTTTTTGAAAAGCAGCTTATTCCTGTAATTTTCTTACACAGAAAGATACAGAATTTTACCAGCTGTTGGAGAATACACATAATGCTGCTATAAGATTCTTATGCAAATCTTTGGTACACACATGTGTTTATTTATTACCATTCAAATATAATTTTAAAAAGTTAAAAACATCACTTTCATACAAGTAAAACATGAACTTTCCAATGATTTAATAATTAACAGATTAATGAGACAGCCAGAAATGTAATTTGATAATACTGGCTCGAAGAACATTTGAAGAACAGAAATTTACATAGTTCATTAGAAATGAGACATTTGTTTAATGTTCTATAGGACAAAAAACCTATAGTGTTTGGGAATATTCACATTCTATACCCAAGATGTGGAAAATAGCTAATATTTTTGTACACATCATTGATTGTTTAAGAGTTTGAAATGACTGTGTATTAACTTTATAATTAAATCATTGTAAAATTGTAATAACCAAGTATTTTAAATGCTTTACAAAAAGGAAAATGAAGTTACTAGTTACTTGATAAGTCAGGTAATTATTTTCTTTGCACTATATCTAAGAACTACTAAGATTATTAACGAAGCCTAAGAAACTGAGGAGAATCACCAGTGGAACTGAGGATGAATATAAAAGCAGTAGCTTATCTGTGATTGGTGAGTAAGACAATATTTGACAGTGAAAAGTTACAGCAGAATTTGAAAGTCTGCTTTTTCTCTCTGAGTTCTTCCTTCTACGTAGGAAAAAAAGAGCATATTGGATCAGTGTAAAAGCTCCAAGAGACTATCAGACTCCAGATGAAATATTATATATTGATTTTACTTGTTGATGGAAAACACAGGGAAAAATAAGCAATACAGGTGTTGGAATGTATCTATTGATTACCACTTTTATTACAAATTAGGTATCTCCAATGTATAGCCATAAAATTCACATAGGAAGTATCTTCCAGCAATCTAGTCCCCTTTTTATTTTTATTCAGTATGTTATTTTATTTTTAGCAATCCAAGGCCATTTTTTCCGGCATTATTGAGATATGATTGACAAATAAAAATTGCATATATTTGAGGTGCACAACGTGATGTTTTGATATATATCATATGTATACATTTTGAAATGATTGCCACAGTGAGCTGATTAACATATTTATCATCTCAAATAGTTACCATTGTGTGGAGGGCGTTGGGGCAGTGAGGACACAAGGTCTACTCTCTCAGCAAGTTCAAAGTATATAATACATTATTATTAACTATAGTCACCATGCTGTACACTGGGGCTCCATAACTTATTCATCTCGTAACCGAAGATTTGTATCTTTTGTTCAACATCTCCCCAAAACATAGTTATTTTTCACATTTAACATTTGTATTAGAGTTAAAATGGATTTATAAACCACTATTAAAGTATTAGAGCGTTCTGAATTTAGTATTAGAGTAATCTGAATTTGAATATATACTTAACTTTACCGATGGGTTTCTTACTTTCATATGTTTTCATGTTACTAATTAATGCCTTTTTGTTTCACCCTGAAGGTTTCTGTATATAGCCCTCTTTCAAAATCCAATTTAAATGGTAGCTAAGTCAGAATCATCATTAGATACAATAATATAATCCCTTCTTCAGATCCTCATACAAGAATTTATGGTTTATTCAACCTTGGAAAGAAAATTATTTAAAGAAAGTGGGCTGGTCTTCGACACTGATTTGGGTGATAAGTATACTTACGACTGCTCCAAAAATAATATTACGGGCTTCCCATACTTCCAGGAAAGGTCAGGTCCTTACTAGCCTCCATGATAATCATCCAGTTTAGGTCTACATAGAAAATTTATACCTACCACTTTGAGGAAAAGGGGACTTAACTTTTTCAGGATGACCTCCCTGATAGGGTTTTGCTGTGGAAGATAACTAAAACCACTGAATTAACTTGTTTCTCTTTTCAGCTATGGAAACAGGCTTTGATCATTATTTTATTTTTTTAATTCTTATTATCTTCATCATATTTAACCCATATGTGTGATGTGATATACTGTTACATTTCTATAACAGTGATACATACTTTTATGGTGATATAACAGTATATTAATATGTGTGATGTGATATATTGTTTTATTGATATACTTTTCTTTTTGTCAAATGAGACATTTGTTTAATGTTCTATAGGGCAAAAAAACCTGTAGTGTTTGGGAATATCCACATTTCTGTTCTCAAGATGTGGAAAATAGTTAATATATTTTGTATGTATCACTGACTGTTTGAGAGTTTGAAACAAATATGTATGAACTTTGTAATTATTTTAAAAGAATAGTAAACAAGTATTTTAAATGCTTTACAAAAAAGAACATGAAGTTACTAGTTACACTTGTAAGTTCCTTAACAAGTGACTTGATCAGTTATTTGATGTGTGATGTTAACAGTGTATCACACCATACATCAAATAGCTTAATCACATCACACATCAAATAACTTATCAGGTCAATAAGTGACTTGATAAGCTATTCGATGTGTGATGTGATATACTGTTAACAGTGTGCAGGGGCCTTTGAAAACAGTATGCTGAGAATAGATAGGGCTCAAGGACAGTATCTCCAACTGAACTTTTAATGAACTCCTGTAGGCGCCAAGAAGGCGGGTAGATAAGAAAGAATATAGAAACAAGGTACTGAGTAGAAGGTTACATGTGGGAAAAGAAAGTTTGTTTTGCATTGCATTCTTTCTGCTGACGTGAGGTTTATGGAGTATAAATAAAGTGAGGCGGAGGCTCTGAGTGCGGCCGCCATGTTCTCTGTGTGTCTTTGTCTTTGTGTGTGTTCTTTCATTCTCCACCACCCCCAGTGCGGCCCCCAACAAGTGGCGCAACGACCAGGGTCAGCACGGGTGAGTAGGGGAGAACAAGAAGGGGAACCCCCTAGGAGCGGGTAAGGCTCAGATATTGTTAAGGGGAACCTTCTTAAGCTTTCATTATGGGAATTCCATCTCTCTGGCCTCAGAATATTTATGGCTGTTTCAAGGACTGTTGCTGTCTATGGGAGTAGAAGTGAAAGAAAAAGACTTTGAAGCGATTGTTTGCCCATGTTGAATAACATTGTTACTGGTTTCAGTATCAGACTAAAGTGCAGCTGAATCGGAAAAAATGGTTACAGGTAGTAAAAGCTTTGCTTAGAGCTCTCCAGTTAGGGGATATTATGCCTCTAAAATTGTGGACCTTGTGTAACTCTATCACTCAGACATTAGAGTTACTTGAGACTGATTCGGTGTGTGGTAATGTAGCCACAGGAGGAAAGGTATCTGAGGATTTGGAAAAACAAAATAAAATAAAATAAATCTGAAATGGAGCCCATTTGTGCCAGGGTAGCAAAAGGGGGAGAAGAGAAAAAGCCAGCTCTTCCTTCTTCTAAGGGAAATTCTGACATGCAGTGTATTATGGAAATGCTTCAACAAATATTACAGATACATTCTTCTAATTCACCTTTGTGAGCTTTCCCTGTTTCTTTTCCTTCTGCCCTGTTAAAAGAGAATTTTCCAGTGCCTCCAACCCCCGGGCTTCCTTATCTTTACCTTTGTTTGGCAAAGTTTTCTCAGTGCCTTGCCCGCCATTGGGGGAGGGAGAAAAGGAAAAGATAAAAAAAAAAAAAAAAAAAAAATTTAAGGAGCTGGATCTGTTTCCAATTATTTGTGCTTCTTTTGCTCCTAATGCTCAGTTTTCAAATGGTGGCAATAATGTCCAATTTAATGCCTTACAAATTAAATTTTTAAAAGAAATGAAAGCTGCCATTTCTAACTATGAACCCCTATCCTTGGTCTTCTTGATATTTTTTCATCAGAAAATTTGATAATTTCTATAGACTGGAAGACTTTGGGAAGGCTTTTCTTGATCGTTCTCAGTGGTTACAATTGCACAGCTGGTAAATGAACAAGGCGCATGTACAGGCTAGAAAAAATGTTATGTGTGATCCCCCAGGAGCCACTGAGGAACAACTCACAGGCACGGGCCAATATGCTACTCTTAGTGCTCAGGCTGGTCTAGAAGATGTTGCCCTTACTCAAATCAAGACTTTGTTTTTAAGGGCCTAAAATAAGGTAGAGATAACAGGAAAATCTTCCCTTTCCTCTGTGAAGATTTTACAGGGCACAAATGAACAATATTCAGATTTCGTAGCCCGTCTTCAGGATGCTGTCTTGAAAATTGTGGGTGCTGACCTTGCTTCAAAAATTTTGTTACAAACGTTGTCTTTTAAAAATGCTTATGCTGACTGTCAAAAATTGTTAAAATCATTAAAGGCCAATGGGGCCAACTTAGATAAATATATTAAAACTTGTGTTAGTGTTGGAGGGGCTATTTATAATGCTCAATTATTTGCTGGAGCTTTGTCTAAAGCCTTAAAAGGAAATAACAAACAAGGTGTTTGCTTTCAGTGTGGTAAACCTAGACATTTCAAAAAAGAATGTCATAAAAATTGAACACTTTTATCCCTCAAGGCAGAAAGCTGCCTTTAGAGGTGTACAAATGTTGTGGTAAAGGTCGACATTGGACAAATAAATGTCGTTTCAAAACTGATAAAAGTGGAAATTTACTGTCTCCTCTCCTGGGAAATGGGAGCCGGGGCCCACAGGCTTGGGGCCCCAAAAATTTATGTCACCAGGTCTGAAAGTGTAGTTGGTTTATCAGTCTTTACAAATGAGAAATATAAGAAAGGAAAAGAATGCACAAGCTAACTAGGTTTCTTGTAATAAATCACTAAACTAGTCAAAGGACCAAAAAATACAAGATCAGCATGACTCTGAAGGATGTGAGATTATGGTTCTGCACTTGTTACATTAAAGAGCTAAAATAAATAGACGTAATATTAACAATAATAACAGTAATAATAGCCATAGTATACTGAGTACTTACTATGTGTCTACTACTGTGAAAAAATCTTCACTTGCATTTAGTTCTTCCAACATCCCTTTAAGACTGACAAATTTTATAATTATTACCATTTTGTAGACAGGAAAACAGAGTTAAGACAGTTTTATAAATATATCCAAGGTCATATAGCTATTATATTTTGAAAATATGACTTTCTGTCCCCAGAGCTTACATGCTTAACCCTTTCCTCTAGACTGCTCTATAAAGTACAAAAATGGTAGTCACCCTCCTTGGAATAATCGGAGGAAAGAAAAATCAATAACTAAGTAAAAGTTGTATCTCAGCACCAGATCCAATCCCAATTTCAAGTATCCATTTAGCCTCGGATAGCATCACTGTGTTTTGAAAACCAAAATCCGTTGAGTATTTTGTGGTCCACCATCTTTTACAAAGCAGATACTCTATTGAATAGTAAGCTACGAACTGAATTTCTGTACCTGTAATCACCTTATTTGTTTACAAATATTTGTTATTGACTAAATCTGCATACAATACCCAGTGAGCAATGGCCTACAACATCAAGGAATAAATTCAAGTCCTCCTTAAGGATCCCACACCTTACCCCAGTTTCTCAGCTTTATGTGGCAACTAAGCAGAGCGCCGCTGCTGACTTAGTTATTACTCAGCCTTATACTTTGTCTCCTAATAGAGGAGTATATAAATTAGCTATTAGAGTGTGTGGCCCTTTGCCAAAAGGACATGATGTTACTAATAAAATTCTTATTACGGTTCAAGTCTCACAATTTATATGCCTAGAGGCAGGGGAACGTATTCTCAATAGGGAGGGTTTGGTAGCACAGAAAAAACTGTTTTTTGGGAAACTTTAGTTTCTAATCAAAAGCCCTTATGTTCATTGCACATTAATGAAATAGTTTTTAAAGGGTTAATTGATACGGTGGTGAATACGTCTATTATTTGTTTAATTAGAGGCCTATACAATAGGAAAAAAGACAAGTTTCAGTTATACTCACTGGCTTGGGTGCTGCTTCTGTGGTTTATCAAGATGTAGAACCTTTAACCTGTGTCGGTCCTAAAGGTCAACAAGGTCAAGTGTTTTTTTTTTTTTTTATATTGTTCCTATCAATATTAATTTTTGGGAACAAGATCTTTCACAATAATTTGCTGCTTTTTTTAACATTCCTCATATTTCCTCAGCTGCCAAAAATATGATGTTCAAAATGGGCTACAATCCTTTAAACTCATAGCCACCACTCCTATTTAGGTGAAACAGTGACCATTATTTAAAGAAATACTTAGGACTCTAAAAGAGTAAGTCAAAAAACAAATGGCCGAGAGGAATATAAAGCCACGTATTTCTGCATGGAATTCCCATCTTTGTCTTGTCTTAAAACTATAAATGTTTACATTAAACCTAGGGAAAGTTTACAGCCTGGTCTTCCTAATCCTGCCCTTATCCCACAAAGTTAAAAATTAATGGTCATAGATCTCAAAAATTGTTTTTTCTCTATTCAGTTACAACATCTTTTTTCTATTCTAGAAGGAGACAGTCACTTGGACAGCTCACGTCATTTAACTCCTTTGGCTTTACAGGAACTCCAGCTTGTGGAAGAGCAACTTCAAAAGGCTCATTTACATTATATCCTTCCCGATGTTCCCCTTTCCCTTTATTTCATACTTTACATTCTCCTACAGGAATGATTCATCAGACCAATCGGCCGCTAGAATGGATCTTTTTGTCCAATAAAACATCTAAATGCTTGGCTACTTATATCGATCGTTTAGCTGAACTGATCATCAAAGGACGGCATCACTGTCGACAACTTTGGGGAGGAGATCCTTCCTTAATTATCTCTCAATTCACTCATAGTCAGATCATTTATCTTCTTGCAACTTCTGATTCTTGGCAAGAAGCTTCATCAATCTTGTGTTACAGTTTATCCTTATCCCTCGGTGCAACAGGGAGAATTGTTTGCTATTCTCATGGTCTTACTTGATTTCCCTACTACTGGTTGTAATATTGTTAGTGATTCTCAATATGCCGTTTATGTTACTTCTTATATTTCTCAGGCCACTTTACCTCTTTGTGCTACTTCTTCTCTTCAAAAACTCTTTTCCTTGTTATTTTCTACTTTGAGCCAACGTCGAGCTCCTTTATTCATCACTCATCTTCGTTCTCATTCTCAACTGCCTGGACCATTAGTTCATGGAAATACTCAGATTGATTCACTTCTAATTGGCCACTTGCAGGCTGCAGAACAAGAACATGCTCTACATCACACTAATAGTTCTGGCCTTCAACGACGGTTTCATTTAACTTGTAAATAAGCTCGTTCTCTTATTCGAGCTTGTCCTTTCTGTGCTCCTTTGAGCATTCCATCCTTCCATCCTGGAGTTAACCCGAGAGGTACTCAAGTTAATCAAATTTGGCAAATGGATGTTATACATATTCCTTCTTTTGGACGATTAAAGTATGTTCATCATACCATTGATACTTTTTCTCATTTTCAATGGGCCACTCCGTTGCCATCTGAGAAAGCTGATTCTGTTATTACACATCTCTTAGCTTGTTTTGCCATTATGGGCATTCCTTTTATACTTAAAACTGGTAATGCCCCTGCCTATGTCTCTCATAAATTACAAGTTTTCTTACAGCAATACAATATTCAACATATCACCGGGATCCCGGGCAACAGTCAAGGTCAAGCCATCATTGAGCGCGCAAATTTAACTTTAAAAACTCAACTATTAAAACAAAAAGGGGGAAATGAGTCCCCCCCAAAAAAACCAGATTTTTTGGAAGGTTAACCTTTCTACCTTAATTTTTTTGATTTTGAAGGTTCTTTTTACCTTAATTATTTTTTGAATCAATGGAGACAATTGCAAGACTCCGTTGTCGTAACCCATCTTCCCTCACCTCCCTCGGTGATAGTCCTCGCTGACAATTTAAAGATTTGGTATCCTAATGAAGAAGGTAAGTATGTTCAAGGGCAAGTTCTAAAACAGGGACGGGGCTATGCTCTTGTCCTTACAGGGAGCGGACCTGAGTGGTTTCCTACAAGATGATTGAAACCCTGTTGAAAAGAAAACTGGATTCAGCATGCATTTCTTCCTTTGTTGGATGTGCCTCGGCGGGGGACTTATTTCCCTTAGTGAGGCTTTGTATGCATATTGCACTTATATTCCCTTTCCACCCTTGTATCAGGGAGTCGCCTGGGGAGAGGCGGAAATTAAGGTTTTCACCAATGACACTACTTGAATGCCGTCCCCCTATATAGACAAGGACAATATAGAATGGGAAACGGAAATTATAAACAACACATACCAATTTGGAGTGGAAGAACTTCCAATATGCATGGGAAATAGTTCTCATTGTCTCCAAAAATCGTATGAAGCCTGGGTTGTTCGCTATAATCATAGTTATGTGGCTGCTAATACTGTTATTATAAACATACTATATATAGTAATGAAACTATTCCTAGTTCTTTACCTTTTTGTCCTATTCCAGAGGTTTCTCCTAATATTGAGGTGCTGGAGTGGCAACTATGTCGGGGAAATAAAACCCGGATTTTATTAGAATACAATGGGATGCAAATAACTGATTGAAGTGTGCACGGTGATTTTTAAACAAAATTTAGTCACATACCTTTGAAATGGCACCGGGTAAATAAAAGTATTGCTGCTAACAATAATGAAACCTTGGTATGGTGTGAAGGAGGCCTAAGTACAGAGTCATCTTTGGAAGTTATTAGCTGCAGGCGATGCCATTAGCACTTTTGTGGGGAATATGTCTCTTAATCTTTCTAACCCAACTAATTCCTTTCATATTCAGTTATATCAGAATACCTCTCGATATATTATTGCTTGTGTCCGTAAGCCCTACCTATTATTAGCAGGGAATTTGACATGGGATAATAATACGGGAATTGTTAATTGTACAAATACGTGTACATTTTTGTCTTGTCTCAATCATTCTTGGTGGCACAACTTTGCTGGGGATATTTATATCCTCAGGGCTTGTAAGGAAATTTGGCTACCTGTTAATCTTACGCGACCGTGGGGGGCATCACCTCTTGAAACTTATATTTGGACTTCTCTTCAGCGAACCCGCCGTGCCCTTGGACTTATAATTGCCTCGGTGATGAGTCTTGTTGCCATTGCCTCCACTGCGGCTGTAGCAGGGCTCGCTCTTCATTAAAGCATACAAAATGCTGAATTTGTGCAGCAATGGCATGAACAATCTCACCGGTTATGGCTTCAACAACGAAACATTGATTCTCAACTTGCTGAAAGATTGGACAACATGGAGCAAGCATTGACATGGCTTGGAGATCAGCTCACTGTACTCAGTACTCGGGTAACATTACAATGTGATTGGAATTCCACTCAATTTTGTGTAATGCCTGTGCCTTTTAACATCTCTCAAAATTGGACTGTAATCTGAAAATTATTAATTGGCCATAAAATATTAGTTTGGACATTCAAGAGCTCACTCAGAACATTTCCGAAGCATTTCGACAACAATTACATGTGCTGTCTGGAACTGTAACCTTGCAGGAGCTGGGGCAGCGCCTTGCTGCCTTTAACCCATGGACTTAGATAAAAACATGGATTTCTACAATCTCTGGAAGTATATTGCTTTGGGCACTTGGTTTGGGTCTACTTCTTTTGGTGCTTCGATGCTCCCTCCGTCGCCACCAAAAACAAAAGAAAACACAGGAACAAATATGGGCTACCTTTTTAGGATTGAGGCAAAACAAAATTAAAAGGGGGGAAATGCAGGGGCCTTTGAAAACAGTATGCTGAGAATAGATAGGGCTCAAGGACAGTATCTCCAACTGAACTTTTAATGAACTCCCGTAGGCGCCAAGAAGGCGGGTAGATAAGAAAGAATATAGAAACAAGGTACTGAGTAGAAGGTTACATGTGGGAAAAGAAAGTTTGTTTTGCATTGCATTCTTTCTGCTGACGTGAGGTTTATGGAGTATAAATAAAGTGAGGCGGAGGCTCTGAGTGCGGTCGCCATGTTCTCTGTGTGTCTTTGTCTTTATGTGTGTTCTTTCATTCTCCACCACCCCCGGTGAGGCCCCCAACACAGTGTACCATATCACACAAATAACTTCATCACATTACACATCGAATAACTTATCAAGTCACTTATCTGTGATATTCTGTTATAATGGTATAACAGTATATCATATCATACATGCACAACAGTATATCACATCACACATACAGACTAACCTTAAATTACATGATTCTGATTGCATCACTTAACAAGAATCATTACTTTGGAAAAATTGCTAACAACATAATTGCCTATAAAATACATACCCTATCAAGGATATGAAGAAAGCCTTCATCAAATATCACCGACACCCAACAACTACATTCTGTGCATGTCTTTTTTTCCTTTTAATCTATATCAAGAAACTCAGGCTCAAATGCTCAGTATTATACAATATTTGAGAGTTTTTATTTTTGATCAAATCTTTAAGAGCAAGAAATTCTTAGGAGGCACAAAAAGCACAAACTGTAAAAGAATAAAACAAAAACCAAAAAAAGACATTAGCCTTAATCAAAATTAAAGATTTCTTCTATGTAACATGCTGTTAAAAATGAAAAGACAAGCCTCAGACTAGGATAAACTATATTTAATACATCTCAAATATATTTGACAATGCACTTGTATCTATAATGTATAAAGAGCCCTTAAAATTCAGTAAGAAGACAAACCAAGTTTTTTTAAATGGACAAAAGATTGTAAAAGACAGTTCACAAAGATAACAAATAAGAAATAAACAAGCTCATGAAAATAAGTTCAACAAAATTATCCATCCATCTGATAAATGAAAATAAAAACTTAAAGGAGATAATACCACCAACTTATTAAGATAGTTAAAGTTAAAAAGATTGACAATACCACATGTGAGTAAGGATATAAACCACTAGATTTCTCATACATTGCTAATGAGAATGTGAAACAGTATAATCACTGACATTGTTTAGCTCTGTGTCCTCACCCAAATCTCGAACTGTAATCCCCATGTATCAAAGGAGGACCTGGTGGGAGGTGTTTGGATCATGGTGACAGTTCCCGCCATGCGGTTCTCATGATAGTGATTGAGTTCTCATGAGATCTGATGGTTTCATAAGGGACTCTTCCCCCTTCACTCACTCTCTCTCCTGCCACCATACAAGATGTGCCTGATACCCCTTCTTCCATGATTTTAAGTTTCCTGAGGCCTCCCCAGCCAGGCAAAATTGTGAGTCAAGTAACTCTCTTTTCTTTATAAATTATGTAGTTCCAGGCAGTTCTTTATAGCAGTGTAAAAACAGACTAATACAGAGAAATTGGTACCAGGAGTGGGGCACTGCTACAAAGATACCTGAAAATGTGGAAGCGACTTTAGAACTGGGTAACAGGCAGGGGTTGGAACAATTTGAGGGAACTCATTGGGAACTGGAGCAAAGGTTGCTCTTGCTATACTTTAGCAAAAACACTTGTAGCATTTTGCTCCTGCCCTAGACATCTGTAGAACTTTGAAATTGAGAAAGATGATCTGAAATTAGAACTTATATTTAAAAGAGAAGCAGAGCATAAAAGTTTGGAAAATTTGCAGCCTGACCATATGTTAGAAAAGAAAAGGCCATTTTCTGTGGAGAAATTCAACCTGGCTAGAGAAATTTGCATAAGCAATAAGAAGCTGAATGTTAACAGCCAAGACAATGGGGAAGATGTCTCCCAAGGGCCTGTAAGAGACCTTCACAGCAGACCCTCACATCACATGCCTGGAAGCCACGGAGGTAAAATTGGTTCTGTGGGCAACGCCCAAGCCTACTTCTTTGTGCAGTATCCCAACTGGGTGTCCTGTGTCCCACCCACTCCAGCTCTAGCCATGGCTAAAAGGGGACAAGTTACCACTTGAGCCATTGCTTCAGAAGGTGCTATCCCTAAGCCTTGGTCTCCATGTGGTGTTGGGCCTAGGAGTGCACAGAATTCAAGAATTGAAGTTGGGGAACCTCCACATAGATTTCAGAGAATGTATGGAAATGCCTGGATGTCCATGCAGAAGTCTGCTGCAGGGGCAGAGCCCTCATGGAGAACCTCTGCTACGGTAGCGCAAAAGGGAAACGTGGGATTGGAACCCCCACAAAGAGGCCCCACTGGATCATGCCTAATGGATCTGTGAGAAGAGAGCCATTGTCCTCCAGACCCCTGAATGGTAGATCCACTAACAATTTTGACCATGTGTGTGGAAAAGCTGCAGACACTTAATGTTAGCCCAGAAAGCAGCTGCAGGAGCTGTACCCTGCAAAACCACAGGGGCAGAGCTGCCCAAGGATGTGGGAGCCCACTCCTTGCATCAGCATCCTCTCGATGTGAAACATGGAGTCAAAATAGATTACTTCAAAGCTTTAAGATTTAGTGATGGCCCTACAGGATTTCTGACTTGCATGGGGCCTGTAGCCCCTTTGTTTTGGCCAATTTCTCCCATTTGGAATGGGAGAATTTATCCAATGCCTGTACTCTTTTGGAAGTAACTAAATTGTTTTGTATTTGTATCTTGGAAGTAACTAACTTTTTCTTTTTTTACAGGCTTATAGGCAGAAGGAACTTGACTTGTCTCAGAAAAGGCTTTGGACTTAGACTTTTGAGTTAATGCTGAAATGAGTTAAGACTTTGGGGGACTGTTTGGAAGGTACAATTGTGTTTGAAATGTGATGACATGAGATTTGGGAGGGGCTGGGGGCAGAGTTATATGGTTGGGCTCTGTGTCTCCACCCAAATCTCATCTCTAACATGTTGGAGGAGGGACTTCAGGGGAGGTAATTGGATCATGGGGGCTGTTTCCCCCACACTGTTCACATAATAGTGAGTAAATTCACATGAAATCTGATGGTTTTATAAGGAACTTTTCCCCCTTCGCTTGCTCTCTCTTTCTCCTGCCATCATGTATGACATGCCTGCTTCCTCTTTGGCCATCATTGTAAGTTTCATGAGGCCTTCCCAGCCATGCAGAACTGTGATTCAATTAACCCTCTTTTCTTTATAAATTACCCAGATTCAAGAAGTTATTTATAGCAGTGTGAAAACGGACAAATACAAGCACTTTGGAGAAAAAAATTGTAGTTTTTTTTAAAGTTAACTATGCCGGTAATTAAAACATCTAAGCCAATTGGAGCTAATATGACACTTCTAGTAGTTACACATAAGAATTAGGAAGAAGAGGGAGTTAAAGAGTGGTTGATTCATGGGTACTAATATACGGTTTGATAGAGGAAATAAGACAATGTTTGATAAATCAGTGACTATCATTTATAATTATTTTATATATAAAAATTGCTTGCAGAAAATAATGCAAATGTGCCTAGCATAAATATTAAGTCAATGGATGTATCCCAATTACATCTGCAAATTTCCTATTACCATGGTAACATATTCTGCAGGTTTCTGGGATTAGGATATGGACATCTTTGACAAGGAGGAGGCATTATTCTGCCTACCAAACATTTATGTAACCATTAAGATTTGGGGTCATATTAACTGTTTCAGCAAAGCCTATCCTATTGTGACTAATAGAGAATAATGCAAATGTGCCTAGCATAAAGAAACGACAAATATTTAAGGCAATGAATGTATCCCAACTACACTGAATTGATGTTTATCAAATGTAAAAAGTTTACATGAATTATCTTATTCCATGTATCTCAAAAATATGTACATCTGTTATGTATCAATAAAAAACAAAAATTATAATAATAGTTGTGAGGAGCTCGGTCAACTGGAGCATGGCTTTGTTTTGTAATAAGGATGTAATTATGAAATAAGGATAATGAGATAAATTGAGGATTCTGGGGTAGATCAATATGATAGAACCACCATTTGCTTCAAAAGTTACTGTATGTATTTTTATATACATTTTTAGAGTATACTTTTTACAAAGACCACTGGGATTTATTTTATATTTTGGAATAAACAAAAGTAGTTCTATTCTCAAATGTGTAACTAATTTGTTTAGGATCTATTTTAGGTTGCTTAACTCTTTGGCATGAGTTTACTCTTGTGTAATATAGGTATTTTAACGTATTTCTTATCTTACAGAGTAATTGTAAAGGTAAAATAACATGTTGGATATGTAAGTGGTTTGAAAATTATAAAACATTGATTAAATGCAAACTATTGTATTCAAACAACTATTAATTTTATCAATTTCATTTATATCATTATTAAGAATATTAAAAGGTCTAAAATAATTACATCTAACTGTGGTCATTTGCCATTATTAATTATTAGGTAATAGATACCATAATGACTAAATAGCTCAACCTGTAGAAATAACAGAGGAATAGCTATTACTTGTATAATTTTGAAAATGTTTGCTTAGGCTTTATTCCAGTCATCCTGGAAAATAATTCTGCATAATGTAAAGTTGCAAAGATTACTGAAAATCTGCTTTTTTAAAGTGCTTCAGGACTCTATTTCTTTAAACCCTAACACTTGTTTTATAAATACTCCCTTGGTCACAAGAGGTAATAATTATTGCAATAATAGCTTTAAGTTCTATAATATATACCATATGGGAAAACAGGATGTGTCAGAAACAAAAATCTTCTCAAGAGGTGAATGCTAGATCACCCTTCTGAAATCATACTTCAATATTTATCCATATGCTTTAGAGAAAAATTTGGCACATTTATTAAAATCAGTGGGATAGAGTCACCTAATTTCAGATATGCTGAACTAGACATTGTAGTTTGCCAATTATACTAAATTATAATTAGTAAAAATAACAGTGCTTTAAGGTTTGGGCAAAATCCAAAGACTCACAAATGTTGAAATAACAAAACTGGAGATTGAACGTGAAAATGGTTCTCAAATTATAACAATGAATTATGAATTACATTGTTCATATTTTACTCAAATGGAAACTCTTCAGCTGCTTTTAGATACTGATTTTTTAGTAAATAAAGTATTTAAAGAGTTTTGAAAAACCTGGGACACATTTACCATCTTATTATAAACCCAGCTGACTAAGACATTAATTTTTAAGGTAATAAATATATGTAGCATAGAATCCTTCTCTAACACCTAACACATATTATGTCCCGTAACTATCTATTTAAATGTCCATTTATTCTCACACAACTATGCACTCCAAAGAAAGGACTGGTGTTCTATTCACCTTTGTATGTCTATTCCCAGAAAAAGTTCAGTAACTGCCATAATCCTAAGTGCAAATAATGTAAATCAACAGCCATTTCTAAGCTTGAGGTTTTGGTGCTGAACACTTTACACATATTACCTAATTGTATCTTCATATAAATGCTATGAAATATTTAATGTTTTTTCTAATTATTTATAATGATGACAAGTAAGCATGAATATTACATATTCACTTCAGATTGAACTTTAATACTTTATTTAACATCTATATTTTAAAAATCAGCGTAATGAACACTGTGGAAAAAGTTACATTTTAATAGGTAAAATTAAAAGTAAATGGTAAAAACCACCATTACTTTTGCAGCAACCTAATAAATGATTCTAAGAAAATCAACTAAATGAAATATTTCAGAAAGTAGAGAACAGACATGAGAAAGATCAAATTCTAAAGGATAATACAAAAGGCAAAGGAATGCAGATCAATTCTAAGAAAAGTGGCTGGGCGTGGTGGCTCATGCCTGTAATCTGAGCAGCTTCAGAGGCTGAGGTGGGAAGATCACTTGGCACGAGTTCAGGAGCAGCCTGGGCAATCTAGTGAAACGCTTTGTTTATAAAAAAATGAAAAATAAGTCAAGTGTGGTGATGTGTACCTGTAGTCCCAGCTACACAAGAGGGTGAAGCAAGTGGATCGATTGAGCCCAGAACTTTGGGGCTGCAGTGAGCTAGGATTGAGCCACTGCACTCCAGCCTGGGAAACACAGTGAAGCCCTGTCTAAAATTAAATTAAATTGAAATATATAAAATAAATAAAATCATAAATTACTACTGGAAGAAAAACAATCAGACCTGCATTTCCATTGTGATATTAATAAGAATAAACTTCCTGTATTTGTTTTCAGTTGCTCCTATAACAAATTATCATAAATTTATAGTGAGTTAAAAATACAAAAAAAAAAAAAAAAAAACACATTATAATCTAACAGTTCTGGAGGAGACCAAAAGTACAAATAGTTCTCACAGAGCTAAAATCAAGATGATGGCCCATTTGCATTCTCTCTGAAGACTTTAGAGGACAAGATGTTCCTTGATTTTTACAGCTTCTAGGGGCTGCCTACATCTTAATTCGTGATCACATTCCTCCAACCTCTGTTTCTATCACCATATACACTTCTTGACTTTGACCTTCCCATCTCTCTCTTATGAGAGCCCTTGTGATTACACTGGGGCTACCCAGGTATGCCAGGATAATCTCATCATCTCAAGATTCTTAACTTAATCACATCTGCAAATTTCCTGTTACCATGGTAACATATTCACAGGTTTCTGGGATTAGGATATGGACATCTTTGGCAAGGAGTAGGCATTATTCTGCCTACCAAACGTTTATGTAATCATTAAGATTTGGGGTCATATTTACTGTTAAAGCATAGCCTACTCTATTGTGATCAACAAACTAATCACGTTTTATTCACCAAAATGTGAACATGAAAACCTTTGTAGATACGCAATGGCTCAAATATGCTATGATTATGCCCCCTCTTAAAAATATACAATTGAAAACATACTTTTTTATTTGAGAAATAACAAAAATTTCCAACTCAATACTGTAGCCATGGTTTAAATGGACTTATCAGATATGGACCTCAAATTTAAGAATTGGGGTACATTACCTCAGCCAATTTTTCTTTTACTGCTTTTGTTTCAGTCCCCAGACCAGGAATATACTTGCTAGAGCATATTCCTCTGTTCATAATTTTCCCTGACTTTCTTATTTTGACAAGTATGAAAGATCAAACAGCTGGCGTGTTCTAGACTCAAAATTGCTAAATTGAATTTGGCCTTTCAAATGGTTGACATAACATTCTTTTTGAAGAATTTCTAAAATTACAATTATCATTCTTCTTCCTCTTAGCATTTTATGAAGTAACATAATGACTATCTACTTTGTCGAAGAACCTGGAGGTAATATTCCGCATGTTCAAATCCTATGGTTAATTTCCTGCTTCACTGAGTTATGACCATTGTCAAAATACTAAAATCTGTGGCAGCTGTCATATGTTCTTTTATTATTATCTTTCCACATATTTGCTTCTGTTACCATATTAGTTAGAGCACGTTAACTACTTTAGCAAACAACTCCAAGTCTTATTGGCTTCAGACAATAAATTTAGCTTTACTGCTAGTTCGTGTCATGGTCTGAAGCAGATTGGCACGATAGGAGCATGTACCAGTGAGCTTAGCCAGCCATAAAAAGTACCACAGGCGGGGGAGCTTAAACAATAGAACGTTATTTTCTTACAGTTCTGGAGAATTAGAAAGTCAAGACCAAGATGCTGGTCAATTTGATTTCTAACGAGGGCTCTCTACTTGGCTCATAGACAGTTGCCTTCTCACTACTTGATATGTCCTCGATGGTGGAGAGAAAGACAGAGAGAGATCTTTTTTTTTCCTTTTCTTTTGTTATTCTTATTATTGATTTTTGTGGTTATATATTAGGTGTATACATTTACGTGGTACATGAGATGTTTCAATACAAGCATGCAATGTGAAATAAGCACTTATGAAAAATGGGATATCCATTCCCTCAAGCATTTATCTTTTCAGTTACAAAAAATCCAAAAAATGTTTATTTGAAAAAGTATAATTAAGTTATTATTGACTATAGTCACGCTGTTGTGCTATCAAATAGTAGGTCTTATTCATTCTATCTATTTTTTGTACCCATTAACCATCTCCATCTCCCCCTAAATCCCGCACTACCTTTCCCAGCCTCTGGTAACCATCCTTCTACTCTCTGTGTTCATAAGTTCAATTGTTTTGATTTTTATATCCCACAAATAAGTGAGAACATGTGATGTTTGTCTTTCCATGCCTGGCTTATTTTACTTAACATTATGATCTTCAGTTCCACCCATGTTGTTGCAAATGACAGGTTCTCATTCTTTGTTTAAATGGCTGAATCGTGATCCATTGTTTATAAGTACCACGTTTTCTTTATCTATTCATCTGTTGATGGACACTTAGGTTGCTTCCAAATCTTCTCTTGTAAACAGTGCTGCAGCAAACAGGAATGCAGATTCTCTTTGATATACTGACTTCCTTTCTTTTGGGTATATACTCAGCAGTGATATTGCTGGATCATATGGTAGCTCAATTTTTAGTTATTTTGAGCAATCTCCAAAGAGTGCTCCACGGTGACTGTACAAATTTACATGACTACCAACAGTGTACAAGGATTCCTTTTCTCCACATTCTCACCAGCATTTGTTATTGCCTGCCTTTTGGAGACAGGCCATTTTAACTGGGGTGAGGTTATATGTAATTTGTAGCTTTGATTTGCATTTCTCTGATGGTCAGTGATATTGAGCACCTTTTCATGTCTGTTTGCCTTTGTATGTCTTCTTTGAGAAATTCCTATGAAAATATCTTTCCTATTTTTTGATGAGATTACTAGATTTTTTTACTATAGAGTTCCAGATTTAAAGGATAGGCTTTCAGTTATTCCCTATTCTTTATGATACTAGCTGTGAGTCCGTAGTATATGGCTTTAATTATGATAAGGTATGTCTCTCCTATCCCCATTCATAGTGAACGGTCTTTCTAATGTATGGTTGAATTTGGTTCACGAGTATTTTGTTGAGCATTTTTCCATCAATATTCATCAGATGTATTGGTCTGTAGTTTTCTTTTTTTGATGTGTCTTTGTCTGGTTTTGGTATCAGGGTAATCTGTGCCTCATGGAATGAGTTTGGAAGCATTTCCTCCTCTATTTCTCAGAATAGTTTGGGTAACATTGGTATTAGTTCTTGCTTAAATGTTTGATAGAATTCAGCAGTGAAGCCATCAGGTACCGGACTTTTCTTTACTGGGAGACATTTTATTATAGCTTCAATCTCATTACTTGTTATTGGTCTGTTCAGGTTTTGGATTTCCTGTTGGTTCAATCTTGATAGGTTGTATGTGTCTAGGAATTTGTTTATTTCTTCTATATTTTTCAATCTATTGATATATATTTGCTCACAGTAGCCATCAATGATCCACTGAATTCCTGCAGTATGAATTGTTGTGTCTCCTTTTACATTTCTGATTTTATTTGAAACTTATCTTTTTTTTCAGTTAATCTGACTACAGGTTTGTCAATTTTGCTTAGGGTTTCAAGAAAACAACTTTTTGTTTCATTGATCTTTTTTGTTCTTTTTTCCATTTCAATTTTATTTATTTCTGCTCTGATCTTTATTATTTATTTTCTTCTACTACTTTTGGGTTTGTTTTGCTCTTGATTTTCTAGATCTTTAAGATGCATTGTCAGATTGTTTATTTTTCTTCTTTTTCTTATAAGGTCACCAATTCTATCACATTAGGGCCTCACTCTAATCTTAATTACCACCTAAAGAACTATTTCCAAATATAGTCCCTATGGGAGTTGGGCTTTAACACATAAATTTGATGGGGGTAGGGGTAAGTGACAAAATTTAGTCTGCAGTGGAGTGAAACGGTCTACTCCATTAGAGTTTAAATTCTGGCTCCTTAATGTTTGTACTATCGACCATTTTCTCAGACATCAGAATTCTTTACTACATCCTCATCATTGTCTGTAGTAAAGGGATGTGGAGCACTATGGGATGGCCTAGAAAAATGTAGATCCTAGCTGAAAGCAGTGTGTACCACTTTAACCCACAACCCATTGGCTAGAACTCAGACTTATGGCCACACAAGAAATTCAGTTGAGAAATTCAGTTTAGACACGGAACCAAGTAAAGAAGACAAAATAGGCACTGATGTGTACTAGCAGTCTCTGCCTCCATAACTCTTCTTTAAAAATATGTATATTTAGGAAGCCACCAAAAAAACTATTAGAACTAAGAAATGAACTCAACAAGCTTGCAGATTATAAGAGCAATAAACAAAATACAATTTATTTCTATTGATGAACAAGTAATATAAAATTAAGAAGATAATCCCATTGAAAATAACATAAAAATAATAAAATCTTTAGGAAAGAATTTCATAAAAGAAATTCAAAATGAATACAGAAAAATCAACTGTGTTTCTACACACTAGAAATGGGCAATCTAAAATGAAATTACAATAATGATTTTATCTTCCATACCATCAAAAAGAATAAAATACTTAGGAATAAATGTAAAGAAGAAGTTCAAAATAAATATTGTGAAAACTACTGAACACTGTTGGTGAAAACTGAGAAATATCTAAATAATTAGAAACACTCATATTCATGGATCAGAAGACAATATTGTGAAAATGGCAATACATTTCAAATTGACCTACAGATTCAGCACAATGTCGATCAAAGTAACATATGGCTTTTTTTTTTTTTTTTTTTCAGAAATTGACAAACTAATCCTAAAATTACATAAAAATTTAAACGTAGCCAAAACCATCTTGAAAAAGGAGAACAAAGTCAAAGGAGTTTCACTGTTTCATTTCAAAACTTATTTCAAAGCTACAGTAATAAAAGTTTGTAGTGGCATAAGAATAGACAAATACATTAATATAATTTAATTAAGAGTCCAGATGTAAACCCTTATAATTTGTGGTTAATTTATTTCAAACAATGATGCCAACACAATTCAATGGGGAAAATAATAGACATTTCAGCAAAAAGTTCCCAAACAACTGGATATCCACATGAAAAAGAATGAATTTGGTCAGCTTGCTTGTATCTCAAGTGGATGAAATCTAAATATAAAAGCTATAAAATTCTTGAAAGAAAGCAGAGGCATACATCTTCATGATTTGAGTTAAAAAAAAAAAACAAAAGAAAAAATAATAATTTGAACTTTATGAAAATTGAAAACTTTTATGCTGCAAAAGAATATCATCAAGAAAATGAACGGTGGTCCATTCTTCACTGCTCCATGTGCTCTGCTGCAGGAGATCAAGATAACTCCACCACAGCCTCTGCCACTCTGTGACTAGCACGTAGCCAAAACAATCTTGGAAGAGGAGAACAAAGTTGGAGGACTTGTATTTTTTTATTTCAAATCTTACTGCAAGTCTACAGTAATCAAGACAATGTGGTAGTGGAAGCAGGGAAATGATGACCAACTAGAGACAAAGGATGTAAGCTTTCCTCAGAAAGATCAAAATTATAAGTGAATGGTCATTCCAGGAGCGGAAAGCTGAGGGAAGAGTGCTGAAACCTGTCAGGAAACCCATGGGAAGAAACTGGAGTGCAGAAAGGGAAGGCAGCAAGAATCTGGCAGATTGGACTCCAAGGAACCTGGAGTCCCATGCAAAGGGTAGGTGTGAGTATTCTCTTCTCTCCTCGCCCCTGCAATAGACTGCTGACCACTGAATTGTCCAGGAGCCTCTCTGCCCTCTGGTGCCCAGGCAACACTGTCCTTGACAATTTAGGAGCTTCTTGGGGTCAGAGCGACAAGTGACTAGCTCCTGCAAGAGCACAGGCACTCCTTCATATCCAAACTGAGGGAGCAGGCACTGCATTGGTTGTGCCTCCATCAAGGGCAACTACCAAGGTTGCCTTATCCCCAGATGCCCCACAAATGTTCCCCAGAATCTGCTCTGGCTTTGGCAGCCACAGGGGACCAGTGAATCCCTGGAGATCTAGCCCTTAGGATGGATAGCCCCTAGGTGAGGAGAGCATACCTCACCAAACCCCTCTCGGGATAAAGGAAGCACAGCACAGTGCAGCTGTCCGGAGAGAGGAAGCATTGTTCTGTCCCAGCTGTACTAGGCTGTTCTCACACTGCTAATAAAGACATACCTGCGACTGGGTAATTTATAAAGGAAAGAGGATTACTTTGGCACACAGTTCCACATGGTGGGGGATGCCCTACAATCACGGTGGAAGGTGAATGAGGAACAAAGTCACGTCTTACATGGAGGTATGCAGGAGAACACGTGCAGGGGAACTCCCCTTTATGAAACGATCAGATCTCATGAGACTTATTCACTATCACAAGAAGAGCATGGGAAAAACTCGCCCCCATGATTCAATTACCATGACACATGGGATTACTACAATTCAAGGTGAAATTTGGGTGGGGACACAGAGGCAAACCGTATCACCAGCAGACAAGCAACACTAGTGGCTGGGAGCAGACATGGAGAGGGTATCTCCTCTTACCCCCTCACACTACTGCAGACACAGCTGAGGCCTTTCCTGCTGGAAGCTGGCACAAGTGCGCTTAGAGACAGCCTTTCCAGTGCTATTCATGGTTGCTGGACCCAGGTTGAAAGTGTGCTTGTGGTCCTGGGTGTCAGGAAGAGTAGGATAATCTCCTGCTCCCTACACCAAGCAGCAGCATTCCTGCAATGGAGGGCAGCTGCAGAGTTTTTTTTTTTTTGGATCAGGGCAAAGATGTTCTGCCCTGAGGCCATGTCAGAGGTAACCACAAGAGGGGCATTTCCCACAGACCTCAGATGCACTGAGGCCCAGAGGGAAAGACAGGGTATATCTGAACTGAAGTTTATGAGCCCTATTCACTAACAGGGGCCTGATAGTAAACTAAATCATACTTCTGCCTGCCCAGGACAAGGAGCTGAGACAGCCCCCTCTCTCTCACCCCAGACCTCAGTGCCTCCCACCAGGAACTTCCTCTGCTATCCTATCAGGGTGGGTGCTTCCACTCATCATCAGTGTACCTGATGGCAAGCTAACCCTTGCTCTTAAATCACCACCTACTGGACAGGAGACAAAACTGTAACACCAAATAAAAACCTTGCTGACAGAAGGCCACAGTACTAGAGTACAAAAGAAGCTTCCTGGGACACCTGCATTCCCAGCCCCACAGAAGATAGTGAGTCAGCTCATCCACCCAGTACATAGCTACAACAAGTAGAATTTGAGGAAGCCATGAGGCAAAGTTATCTCTAACAAATGAACCCACACAGAGCCTTGGTCCCCTGGAAGCACCCAGAAACAAAGCCAAATGATCATACACAACATACACTATAGTCAGCCGCTCAAGGGAGAAACAATTTTTTTAAAGTCCCAATTAAATTATAGCAATTCCAAAAATAAGAAATGACAGCTTCTTCAGATGAAAAGAAATCAGCACAAAAACTCTGACAATACAAAAAGACAGAGTATTTCAACACCACCAGAGAATTATGCTGCTCTATGGCAATGGATCCTAATCAAAATGAAACTTCTAAAATGGCAGATAAAGAATTTAAAATGTGAACTGTAAGGAAGGTCAGTGAGATAGATTCAAGAGAAAGTTGAAAACCAACACAAATAAACCAAAAAAGCAATTTAGGATATGAAAGATGTGATAGATATAGTTTTAAAAAAATAATAAAAAAAAAAAACAGAACTTCTAGAAATGAAAAATTTAGTGAAGGAATTTCAACATACAATTAAAAACTTTAACAACAGATTAGAACAAGCAGAAGAAAGAATTAAAGAGCCTAAAGATTAGTCTTTTGAATTAATCCAATCAGACAAAAGTAAAGAAAAAGGAACTTAATTAAATGAACAAAGATTTTGAGAGATATGGGGTTATGTAAAGTGACCAAACCTATGACTTATAGGCATTTCTAAGAGAGAAGGGCATTATATAATAATAAAACATCGAAAACAACAAGCAGATTCAACCATCTTAAATATGTAAGCACCCAATACTGGAGCACACGGATTCATAATACAAATACTATTACATCTAAAAAAAGAGATAGAGGCAATACAATCATACTGGAGAATTTCAACATTTCACCGATAGCACTAGATAGATCACAGAGACAGTAAATCATCAACAACAAAAACCTCTGGACTTAAACTGTACTCTAGACCATATGGACCTAATATTCATTTGCAGAACACTCAACCCAACAACCACAGAATATACATTTTTCCCATCTGTGCATGGAACATTCTATAAAATTCATTGTATGCCTGGTCATAAAGCAAGTCTCAATAAATTTAAAAAATCAAAATCTCATCAAGTATCATCTCAGACCACAGTGCAATTAGAAATCAATACCAATTAGCCGGGCGTGGTGGTGTCACCTGTAGTCCCAGCTACTTGGGAGGCTGAGGCAGGAGAATTGCTTGAACCCTGAGGCAGAGGCTGTAGTGAGCTGAGATCATGCCACTGCACTCCAGCCTGGGCAACAGAGTGAGATTCCGTCTCACAAAAAACAAACAAATAAACAAACAAATAAAAAAGAGATCAATACAAAGAGGAACTTTCAAAACTACACAAATACATGAAAACTAAAACACTTACTCCTCATTGACTTTTGAGTAAACAACTGAATTAGAGCAGAAATAAAAAGTAATTGAAACAAACGAAAACAGAGATACAACAGACCAAAACCTCTGGGATACAGCCAAAGTAGTACTAAGAAGAAGTTTATAGTGTTAAGTGCCTATTTTAAAAAGATAGAAAGATTTCAAATTGACATCGTAATGTTGTACCTTAAGGAAACAGAAAAACAAGAACAAACCAAATCCGAAGCTAACAGAAGAAAGGAATAACAAAGATCAGAGAAGAACTAAATGAGATTGAGACCAGAAAAATGAAACAAAGAATCGAGAAAATAAAAAGTTGGTTCTTCTAGAGAATGAAAAAAATGGATAGACCACAAGCTAGATTAACCAAGATAAAGAGAAAGACGATTCAAATAAGCACAGTAAGAAATGATAAGGGTAATATTACAACTGATAAACTGATACCACAGAAATACGAAAGCTCATCAGAGACTACAATGAACATGTCTCCATCTCTACACACACAAACCCAAAAAGCTGGAGTAAATGGATAAATTCCTGGAAATACATCGACCATCAAGAATGAATCAGAAAGAAATAAATATCCTGAACAAACTAATAATGATTAATTAAATTCAATCGGTTATATAAAATCTCTCAACAGAAAAGCCTAGGACCAGATGGATTCATAGCTGAGTTTTACCAGATGTCAAAGAGGAGCTGGTACCAATATTTCTGAAACCTATTCCACAACACTGAGGAGAAAGGCTCCTCCTTAATGCACTCTACGAAACCAATATCACCCTGATAACAAAATCGCTCAAGAACACAACAGAAAAGATAACAGTAAGCCAATATCCCTGATGAACATACATGCAAATATTCTCAACAAAATTTTAGCAAACTGTATTCGTACATTTTTATGCTGCTGATAAAGACACACCTGAGACTGGGAAGAAAAAGAGGTTTAACTGGGCTTACAGTTACACATGGCTGGGGTGGCTTCAGAATCATGATACAACAGATCATGGTGGGAGGTGAAAGACACTTCTTACATGGCGATGGTAAGAGAAAATGAGAAAGATGCAAAAGCAGAAACCCCTGATAAAACCATCAGATCTCGTGAGACTTATTCACTACCACAAGAACAGTATTGAGGAAACTGCCCCCATAATTCAGATTGTCTCCAAAGGGAACCTTCCCACAACATGTGGTAATTGTAGGAGTACAATTCAACATGAGATTTGGGTGCGGACACAAAGCCAAACCATATCGTTTTACCCCTGACCCCTCCAAATCTCATGTCCTCACATTTCAAAACCAATCATGCCTTTCCAACAATCCCCCAAAGCCTTAACTCGTTTCAGCATTAACCCAAAAGTTGACAGTCCAGTGTCTCATCAAAGACAAAGCAAGGCTCTTCAGTCTATGAGCCTGTAAAATCAAAAGCAAGCTAGTTACTTTCTAGACACAATGGAGGTACAGGTATTGGGTAAATACAACCATTCCAAATGGGAGAAATTGGCCCAAACAAATGGGCTACAGGGCCCATGCAAGTCCAAAATCCAGCGAGGCAGTCAAATTTTAACGCTCCAGAATGATCTCCTTTGACTCCAGGTCTCACATCCAAGTAATGATAATGTAAGAGGTGGGTTCCCATGGTCTTGGGCAGCTCTGCCCCTGTGGCTTTGCAGGGTATACCCTCCCTCCCAGCTGTTTTCATGTGCTGGAGTTGATGTCTGTGGCTTTTCAAGGTGCACAGTGCAAGCTGTAGGTGGATCTATCATTCTTGGGTCTGGAGGATGGTGGTCCTCTTTTCACAGTTCCACTAGGTGGTGCCCTAGTAGGAACTCTGTGTGGGGGCTGCAACTCCACATTTCCCTTCTGCACTGCCCTAGCAGAGGTTCTCTATGAGAGCCCCACCCCTGCAGCAAGCTTCTGCCTGGGCATTCAGGCATTTCCGTACATCTTCGAAAATCTAGGCAGAGGTTCTCAAATCCCAATTCTTGACTTCTTCGCACCCGCAGGCTTGACACCATGTGGAAGCTGCCAAGGCTTGGGGCTTGCCCCCTCTGAAGCCACAGCCTGAGCTCTACAATGGCCCCTTTCAGCCATGCCTGGAGCAGCTGGGATGCAGGGCACTAAGCCCCTAGAGTGCACACAGCACAGGGACTCTGGGCCTTGCCCATGAAACCATTATTTCTTCCTAGACGTCTGGGTCTGTGATGGGAGAGGCTGCCACAAAGGTCTCTGACATGCCCTGGAGATATTTTCTCCATTGCCTTGGGGATTAACATCTGGCTCCTCGTTGCTTATGCAAATATCTGCAGCTGGCTTGAATTTCTCCTCAGAAAATGGAACTTTCTTTTCTATCACATTGTCAGGCTGCAAATTTTCTGAACTTTTATGTTCTGCTTCCCTTTTAAAATTGAATGCCTTTAATAGCACCCAAGTCACCTCTTGAATGCTTTGCTCTCAGAAATTTCTTCCACCAGATACCCTAAATCATCTCTTTCAAGTTCAAAGTTTCACAAATCTCTAGGGCAGGGGTAAAATGATGCCAGTCTCTTTACTAAAACATAACAAGAGTCACCTTTGTTCCAATTCCCAACAATTTTCTCATCTCCATTTGAGAGAGACCACCTCAGCCTGGACCTTATTGTTCGTATCACTATCAGGCTTTTAGTCAAAGCCACTTAACAAGTCTCTAGGAAGTTTTACACTTTCCCACATCTTCTTGTGTTCTTTTGAGCCCTCCAAACTGTTCCAGCCTCTGCCTCTTACCAATTTCAAAGTTGCTTCCGCATTTTCAGGTATCTTTTCAGCAACGCTCCACTCTACTGGTACCAATTTACTGTATTAGTCTGTTTTCATGCTGCTGATAACGACATGCCCAAGACGGAGACGAAAAAGTGGTTTAATTGGACTTAGGGTCCCACATGGGGAGTCCTCAGAATCATGGCAGGAAGTGAAAGGCACTTCTTACATGGCAGCAGCAGGAGAAAATGAGAAGGATGCAAAAGCAGAAACCCTTGATAAAACCATCAGCTCTCATGAGACTTCTCATAATATAAGGGAAACCGCTCCCATGATTCAAATTATCTGTCACCGGGTCCCTCCCACAACACATGAGAATTATGGGAGCACAATTCAAGATGAGATTTGGATGGGGACACAGAACTAAACTATATCACAAACCAAATCCAACACTGCATGAAAAAGTAATACATCACAATCAAGCAGGTTTTTTTCTAGAGTATAAGGATAGTTCAACATACACAAATCAATAAATGTGATACACCACATAAACAGAATTTAAAACAAAAACCACATAATCATCTCAATAGATGCAGAAAAAGGATTCAATAAAATTCAACTTTTCTTTAGATATAAACACCACATACAAATCAGTGGAACTTATCTTGAAATAATAAGGATCATTTAAAACAAAATCCACAGCCAAGATCGTTCTAAATATGGAAAAGTTGAAAACATTCCAAATAAATACCTGGGACAAAAGAAGCACGTACATTCACACCACTCTTATTCAACATGATATTGGAAGTCCTAGCCAGTGTAATTATGGAAGAGAAAAAAATAAAAGGTATTCAAATTGGAAAAGAAGGAGTCAAGTTATCTCTGTTTGCTGATGACATTATCTTATAGCTAGAAAACCCCAAAGATTCCTTCAAAAGACTCCTAGAATTGATAAATGACTAGTAAAGTTTCAGGATACAAAATCAATTCATAAAATCAGTAGTATTTATATACACCAATAATGTTCAGGCTGAGAGCAAAATCCAGAATGCAATCCCATTTACATTAGCCACAAAAAAAACATACCTAGACATATATTTCACCAAGGAGGTGAAAGAGTTCTACAAAGCAAACAGCAAAACACTGACGACAGTAATCATACTTGGAACAAACAAATGTGAAAACATCCCATGTTCTTGGGTTGGAAGAATCAATATCATTAAAATCATCTTATTGCCCAAAGCAATATATAGATTCAATATTATTCCTTTTACATTATCAATGTCATTATTTACAGAATTAGAAGAAAAAATCCTAAAAATCATGTAGAACCAAAAAAAAAAGAGCCCAAATACCTTAAGCAATCTTGAGCAAAAATGAACTAAGCCGACAGCATCACATTACCTGACTTCAAATGATACTACAAAGATATAATAACCAAAACAGCAGGGTACTGAAGCAAAAATAGACACGCAGATAAATGAAACAGAATAGAAAATCCAGAAATGATGCCGCATACCTACAACCAACTGATCTTCAACAGAGATGACAAAAATAAACAATGTAGAAAGAACACCCTATTCAATAAATGATGTTAGAAAAATTGGTTAGCTATATGCAGAAGAATGAAACTAGACCCCTTATCTCTCTCCATATACAAAAATTAATTCAAGGTGGATTAAATACTTTAATGGAAGATCAGAAACTATAAAATTCCTAGAAGAAAACCTAGAAAAACTTCTCTGGACATTGCCTTAGGCAAAGAGTTTATAACAAAGCCTTCAAAAGCAAATGCAACAAAAATAAACAAATGAGATTTAATTAAACTAAAAGGATTCCACACAGCAAAACTGCTAATTAACAGAGTAAATAAATGAGCAACCTACAGAATGCAAGAAAATATTTGCAAATTATGCCTATGATGAATGACTAATATCCAACAACTCAATAACAACTCAACAACAACAAAAATAACCCCATTAAAATATGGACAAAGGAAACAAACAGATATTTCTCAAAAGAAGACATACAGGCAGTCAACAAACATGAAAATATGATCAACATTATTAATCATCAGATAAATGCAAATTAAAACCATAGTAAGATACCATCTTACAGCAGTAAGAATGAGTAAGAATGGCTATTATTAAAAAGAAAAGAAAAACAATATTGACATGGATGCAGAGAAAAGGTAATGCTTATACACAGTTATGGGAATGTAAATTAGTAAAACCTCAATGGAAAACAGTATGGAGACTTTTCAAAGAATTAAAAATAGAACTACTAATCAATCCAGCAATCCCACTATTGGGTTCTACCCAAAGTGAAATAAATCATTATATCAAAAAGACACCTGTATTAGTATGTTTATTGCAGTGCTATTCTCAATAGCAAAGTCATGAAATGAACCTAAATGTCTCTCAATGGTTGGTTGGACAAAGAAAATGTCTCACACCATGGAACGTACACATACCATGCAATAATATACAGCCATTAAGAAGAATAAAATCATGTAATTTGTAGCAATATAGGTGGAACTGGGAGCCATTATCCTAAGTGAAATAACTCAAAAACATAAATTTAAATATTATATATTCTTAGAATTTGGATCTGAACAATGGGTACAAATGGACATAAAGATGAAAGTAATATACATTGGGGACTCTAAAATGGGGCAGAATGGGAGATGGGATGAGGGTTAAAAAATTACCTATTGGCACAGTGTTCACTATTTTGGTGGTGGGTACTAATAGAAGCCCAAACTTCACCATTACACAATATATTCATGTAAGAAACCTGTACATGTATCCCCTAAAGCTAAAATTTTTTTAAAAGAATTATTTATTTAAAAAAAGAAAATGAAAAGAATAACTACAAAACAAATGGGATAAAATATTTTCAAATTATATATAATTCAAAATATGTAAATAATATATAAACTAACTTCCCAATTTATTCTATGTATCAAATATTACACTGATATTAAAACCAGATGAAGACATTAGAACAAACCTAAAGAAAATAACTCTTGCCAATATAGATTCAAAAATCCTCAAAAAAATCCTAGCAAACTGAATTTCAGAATATATAAAAATATTTATACACCATGACCAAGTGGGGTGGCTATAATAAACAAGAGACAATCACAAGTGTTAGCAGGAATGTAGAAAAACCAGAACAACCATATATTGCTTGTGAGAATATACAATAATGCAGTCACTTTGGGAAACAGTTTGGCAGTTCCTCAAAATGCTAATCTTAGTTACCATCTGTTTCTTTGGTTGAGTAGTGTTTTTGTGTGTTTAAACATATTTATGTTTAAAAGACAAGTTACTTAATGACATTTGATTTTACATTAGGTTCAAACAGTACTTATAATTCATTGTGGATAAAATTTGTGATTACTAGAATGTCTTGAGTTTTTTTATGCAAAAATGCATTTCAAGTTCTCCATACATCTTAAACTGACATCATTAACTTACAGAATACAACTTTTAATGCAATTTATATTGCCTGTATATTGCCAGTACAAATTTTCCAGAAAGTGTTTCTAAAATTATTAATGTAAGTTATCAGATAGTCTAACTTAATCATGTAGAGACATCAAAATTCATGTTATTTACAAAGTAGTCTAATTTCCTCCAAAATACAAATATTAAATCAGTACATTATATTCAATAAAACTATAATATCATGTTAGATCTCAAACTTTTATGTGTTTATATAAATATAGAAACATATATATCTATATATCCTTTAGTTCTAGCATTAAAGATAATTACAGAAAGCCTTTCTGCTAAGATCTGGAACACAATAGGGATTCACACTGTCTCCACTGTTATTCGACATAGTATACCGAAAGTCCTAGCCAGAGCAGTCAGACAAGATCAAGATATAAAGGGAATCCACACTGGAAAGGAAGAAATCAAATTACCTTTGTTTGCACATGATATGATCTTATATTTGGAAAAACCTAAAGGCTCCAAAAGAAAACTACTAGCGAGGTGGTGGGCGCCTGTAGTCCCAGCTACTCGGGAGGCTGAGGCAGGAGAATGGCGTGAACCCAGGAGGCGGAGCTTGCAGTGAGCTGAGATCCGGCCACTGCACTCCAGCCTGGGCGACAGAGCGAAACTCCGTCTCAAAAAAAAAAAAAAAAAAAAAAGAAAGAAAACTACTAGAACTGATAAATTGAGTAAAGTTGAAGGATACAAAATCAACATACAAAAATTAGTTGCATTTCTATATACCAAAGTGAACAATGTGGAATGGAAATTTAAAAAGTAATCCCATTTACTATAGCCACACAGAAAATAAAATACCTAGGAATTAACTTAGCCAAACAAGTTAACGATTTGAATAATGGAAACTATAAGACCCTGAAGAAAGAAATTAAAGAAAACACTGAAAAAAATTGGAAAACAGTCTATGTTTGTGGATTGGAAGAATCAATATAGTGTACAACAATGTTCCAAAGCAATCTATAAATTCAATGCAATCCTTATCAAAATATCAAAGACATTCTTCACAGAAATGGAAAAAAAAATCCGAAAATTTATATAGAAGCAGAAAATACCCAGAATAGTCAATGTGGTTAAAAATGAGTTCACACCTACAGTGAACTCATTTTAAACAAAGGTGCAAGAACATACACTGGGGAAAAGATAGTCTCTTCAACAAATGGTGCTGGGAAAACTGGATATACACATGCGAAAGAATGAAACAAAATACCAATGAAACATTGAATAATTTTGCATAAGGATTACATTGAATTTGTAGTTTGATTTGGAACATTGTTGGACATTTTAACAATATGATTCTTCCAATCCATGAGCATAGACTATTTTCCCACTTTTCAGTGTTCTCTTTGATTTCTTTCTTCAGTGTGTCATAGTTTCCATTATACAAATTGTTCACTTCTTTGGCTAAGTTAATTCCTCTCTCTCACCATATACATAAAGCAAATCAAAATGGATTAAACAATTAAATCTAAAACCTCAAACTATGAAACTACCACAACAAAACATTGGGGAAATCTCCAGGTTATTGGTCTGATCAAAGATTTATTGAGCCATACTCCAGAAGCACAGGCAACCAAAGCACATATGAACAAATAAGATTACATCAAGTTAAAAATCTTAAGCTTAAAAAGCTTTAAAAGCAGGAATATGGAGAAACTGGAACAACCATATATTGCTTGTGAGAATAAACAGTAGTGCTGTAGTGCTCAGCAAAGGATACAATCAACAAAGTGTAGAGACAACTCACAAAATGGAAGAAAGATTTGCAGACCACGAATCTGAACAAGAGATTAATAACTGGAATATGTAAATAGCTCAAACAACTCCATAGGAAAAAATCTAATAACCTGATCAAAAATGGGCAAAAGATTTGAATAGACATTTCTCAAAAGAGGACATACAAATGGAAAACAGGCATTGATCATCAAAGAAATGCCAATCAAATTTACAATAAGATATCATGTCACCCCAGTTAAAATGACTCATATGCAAAAGACAGGCAATAACAAATGCTGGCTAGGATATGGAGAGAAAGAAACCTGTGTACACTGTTGGTGGCAATGTAATTTAGTACAACTACTATGGAGAACAGTTTGGAGATTCCTCAAAAATTAAAAACTGAGCTACTGTGTAAGCTAGTAATCCCACTGTTGGGTAAATAAGCAAAACAAAGAAAGTCAGTATGTTGAATAGATGTTTGCACTTGTATATTTGTTGTAGCACACTTTCCAATATCTAAAATTTGGAAGCAATCTAAGTGTCCATCAAGAGACAAATGGATAAACAAAATGTAGTACACATACAAAATGGAATACTATTCAACTATAAAAAAGAATGAGATCCATTCATTTGCAACAACATGGATAGAACTGGAGGTCATTAAGAGAAATAAGCCATGCACAAAAAGCCAAACAATGCATGTTCTCCCTTATTTGTGGGATCTTAAAATCAAAACAATTGAACTCATGGACATAGAGAGTAGATGGATGGTTTCTAGAGGCTGGGAAGGGTAGTGAGGGGTTGGAGGAAAGTTTGGGATGGTTAATGGGTACAAAGAAAATAGGGAGAAAGAATGAATAAGACCTATTATTTGATAGCACAATAGGGTGACTATAGTCAATAATAATTGTAGATTTTAATATAACTTAAAGCATGTGATTGCATTGCTTGCAACTCAAAAGATTAATGCCTGAGGGGATGGATACACCATATTCCATAATGTGCTTATTTCATATTGCATGTATATATTAAAACATTTCATGTTTTTCATCAAAACATTTATTTCAGCCTATAAATACGTACACCTACTATGTACTCACAAAAATTGAAAAATAATCATATTTTTTGTAGGTATATAAGCTCATGAAATTATTTTAAAATCTACAACTTATTGACTTATACATATACACCATGGAATGCTACACAACCATAAAAATGAATGAGATCATGTCCTTTACAGGGGTATGGATGGAGCTGGAGGTCAGTATTCTCAGAAACTCACAGGAACAGAAAACTAAATACCAAATGTTCTCACTTATAAGTGGGAACTAAGTAATGAAAACATATGGACAAATAGTGGGGAGCAACACACACTGGGCTTATTGGAGAGTGGAGGATGGGAGGAGAGAGAGGATCAAGAAAAATAACAAATGGGTACTAGGCTTAATACCTGGGTGATAAATAATCTGTACCACAAACCCTCATGACACAAGTTGACTTATGTAACAAAACTACACATGTAGCACTGAACTTAAAAGTTAAAAAAGATAATTGTACCTTTAACAATTGTTATAAAATGATCAATAAAAGTTCCCGCCAGTTGCAATTGTTGCTAGAGTTCTTTAATCAATAGAACAAGAACTGTTGTACTTTATTAAATACCCACATGGTAAAAGTTTATATTTTTATTGAGCCTTGCCACATAGACAAAGTATTCATACCAATCATCTCATTTGCTTCACTCAATATTCCTATGAGGCAGAAGTAGCATGTAATATTTTTATTTTCTACATAAAGACGCAGTTTCACAGTAGTTTGATGATTTATCTAAATTCACCCCGTTAAATTTTGGTGAACTATGGAGGAGAGAGGATAACTGAACTGCCTTCTCTCAGGTCTACATTGTGCCCATCTTTAGCTTTACTGCATTTTTTCAGGAACTTACCTTAAGAAGCCCTTGGCCTTAGGTTTCCAGGTTGGATCTGAAATAGAAGGCCTGATGCAATGATTGGAATTCTAGAGGCAGGAGATAGGGCTTTTCCCTTTCCCTCTCCTTCCCATGATGTCTCTGGTTGTAGCTGCTTCCTCTGTACCTCTAGCTCTTTTCTCCAGCCCATCCTTCCTATTTACAAGCAGCTGGGAGGCAGCCATGATTTCTGGATTCCAATGGTAACAACACCTGCTCTCACTGCCCTTCAGGTGTGATGATAACAGCTTCCTTGTTGTTGCTAATTTCTGGTTGGCCCCGCTCTCAAGTCTTTTACCCAATTCCTGTATCAAATAACCTCAGTTTGAAAAACCTGAAGTGGTTTTATTTTTCTGCCTAGATCTTAATTGCTATTTGAAAATATACCAATAAGCTTTCCATATTTCAAACTATTAATCTCAACCCAATGTTTCTATTTCATGAAACAGTGTTTTTCCATCATTTGTTTAGAATAAAAAACAGCTATATTTTACTGTTCTTTATTCCTTCTGTATTACTGATGTATACTCTACGTGCTTAATACGATTGTATTGTAGTTGAGTTTCTAAAGGTGTTTTTCACTGCATCCCTTTGATTATAATAAAAGGCAATGTGATAAACAAAATGGTCAATGTAATGGTTAAGATAAAGGAGTGAATATAATTCCTCTCTGCCTCTCAAAAGCTGTAGGAACTTGAGTTACTTTGTCTCTCAGTTTGGTATTAATAGGAATAATAGTTCATATGACTGAGAATTGTTGTGAAGAATGAATGAATGAATATGTGGAAAGCACATGATGTATTATCTGTTACATAGCACTAATGAAAAAGTAGAAATTTTTGGCTGAGTGCTGTGGCTCACGCCTGTAATCCCATCACTTTCGGAGGCCAAGGCAGGCAGATCAAAAGATCAGGAGATTGAAACCATCCTAGCTAACATGGTGAAACCCCATCTCTACTAAAAATACAAAATAAAAAAAAAAAATAGCCAGGCGTGGTGGCACGAGCCTGTAATCCCAGCTCCTCAGGAGACTGAAGCAGGAGAATCGCTTGAACCCAGGAGGCTGAGGTTGCAGTGAGCTGAGATCACGTCACTGCACTCCAGCCTGGGCGACAGAGTGAAAAAAAAGAGTAGTAATTTTTAAAGTATTATTTGAGAATTTGGAGAAAACAGAAAACATAAAGATTATTGTGACTGACATAATTGTGAATCTAGAACTATTTATTTTGGATTGTGAGATTTTAAATCATTAATGTAGGCCGGGCGCGGTGGCTCAAGCCTGTAATCCCAGCACTTTGGGAGGCCGAGACGGGAGGATCACAAGGTCAGGAGATCGAGACCATCCTGGCTGACACGGTGAAACCCTGTCTCTACTAAAAAATACAAAAAACTAGCCGGGCGAGGTGGCGGGCGCCTGTAGTCCCAGCTACTCAGGAGGCTGAGGCAGGAGAATGGCGTGAACCCGGGAGGCAGAGCTTGCAGTGAGCCGAGATCTGGCCACTGCACTCCAGCCTGGGCGGCAGAGCGAGACTCCGTCTCAAAAAATAAAAAAAAAAAATAAATCATTAATGTATATGTGTACATGTATATAGTGTGTGTATATATGACCACAAATATTTATGTAAACATATACCATTATATAATGAAATTTTAATACATTTTTGTAAAATCTTTCCATTTTAAACTTCAAGAATTTAAGAATAAATAATATGCATCTAGAGTTTTAATGTCTTAAAATATAAATTTCTTGATTAACACAAAATTAATTTCAGGCTGGGTGCAGTGGCTCAGGCCTGTAATCCCAGCACTTTGGGAGGCTGAGGCGGGAGAATCACGAGGTCAGTAGATTGAGACCATCCTGGCTAACACGGTGAAACCCCGTCTCTACTAAAAACACAAAAAATTAGCCGGGTGTGGTGGTGGGCGCCTGTACTCGGGATGCTGAGGCAGGAGAATGGCGTGAACCCGGGAGGTGGAGCTTGCAGTGAGCCGAGATCGTGCCACTGCACTCCAGCCTGGGCAACAGAGCGAGACTCTGTCTCAAATAATAATAATAATAATAATCATAATAATAATTTCAAAGTGATTGCAAAAAAAAAAAAAAGCATTTTACAAAAGCCAAATGTATTATTGAAGGACAACAAAATAGTTCAAGTATAAAGGATTTTACTACCTTGGATTGTAAGAAAACGAGAAGGTCTTCAGCTATGGGGAAAACCCTGGGAAATATAATAAATTAGACAATCTCTTTATGTAACTCTTTTGCTTTTTCTTTTTTCTTTTTCTTTTTTTTTTTTTCTATTTTGAGACAGAGTTTCACTCTTATTGCCAGGCTGGAGTGCAATGGCGCTATCTCGGCTTCTGCCTCCCGAGTTCAAGCGATTCTCCTGCCTCAGCCTCCTGAGTAGCTGGGATTACAGGCATGTGCCACCACGCCTAGCTAATTTTGTATTTTTAGTAGAGACGGGGTTTCTCCATGTTGGTCAGGCTGGTCTTGAACTCCTGACCTCAGACGATCCCAAAGTGCTGGGATTACAGGCATGAGCCACCGCACCCAGTCCTATGTAACTCTTTTTCTAGATGAGCTAAATTAGGGCATAATGGTGATGATTTGGTTATTTCTAAAGTACTGCTTCTTTTATCTATTCAGTGTCGTGTCATAGAAGATCCTTTGACAGCCATTTGCAGAAAGTTATCAAAACAAAAACAAACAAAAAAAAACCACTGAAAATGGAGCTTTGGAAAAGATGCCTTTTGTCTAAGGCTGGAGAGAAAGAAAAGTCCAAGAACATGGCAGAATAAAACAGAGGCTTGGGGACAAGTCTACAGATGGAATCAGCCAGAAGCAAATTCTATTCTTCCTGCATCACATACAAAAGAAAGTAAAAGTGATGAAACCAAGGATCTACACAACTATGAAAATTCATAGTAATTATAGGAACTATCCCAAAAAGCAAACTTGAAAGCAACTTCAAGTTCTGAATGACAAAATTTAGCAGTCAATTGGGACACTGAATTAATAAAAGATTTATATTATGCAAGCTACAGCTGACGTCCACATTGTAGAAACAAGCGCTTTCTTCTGACTCGTTCCAAGTATACATTATTTTTAAATCATGTTTTAAAATTTAGCCAAAATGGAACTCGAGAGAGCATTATGTAAATCTCATTTCTTGTTTCAATTCCCTCAAAATCCCTAAGTCCCATATCAGTAAAGGCTACATATGTGGAATAAGGTTTATAATGTATATAAAACAGAACCCTTCACTGTAACAATAGTCATCCTTGATTTGCTGCTTTATAATGTACCTACTATGTTTATGCAGGGTAACAACGGGGCTCTGTAAATAACCCCACAAACTCCAAGGAGTATGAGTCTTTGTGTGGAATTCAAGATGTTAATTTTTTCTTTTCGAACCAAATTAACTCCACATGTTTTTGCTGCAACTAATCTCTTTCCTGTGGAATTAGGCATGGTCTGACTCATTATTTATTTTTTGAACATGACAATTTACTCCAGAGTAGTCCTCATTTCACATAGCCTCAGGCTCCTAGGCCATTTATGTGGACCCAGCATCATTGCTGATCTTTGCAGTTAAGATGTGGATTCTGGAAGGAAATCAGAAGACCACCAATATCCAGGCTAAGGCAACTCAGCCAGCCATCTCATCAATGGCAGGCTTTAGATAGTATGTGTCTGGGGAGAAATAATTTCTAAAGTGTCTACAGAACTTTAGGACTGATAAAGTTCTCCCAAACGTTCCTAAAATGAGTAAGATTTATGTTAATTGAGACTGTCCTAAACGTCAGACCTTTATCCTTACTTATGATATTGGTAATCCTAACAATGATAAGGTGGAAAATATAACCCATTTTCAACATGAAGAGACACTCATACAGCTAATAAATAACAGAGCAGAGATTCAAAACCAGCTTCTTTGATGCCAAAGCCAATGCTTTGAAATGAAGCATTTCCATCATTTCTTCTCAAAGTAGCCTGTGGCAGAGACAAGCAGAGATCGCTCTGACCCATCGAAGTTATAAACCAAAGCTCATAAAAATAGATTGACTTATTAAGGCCTCAGAGCTTAGATATAGAGTCTGATCCATAGCCTGACTATAAGGATTCTCTGTGCTGTGCTTATTTATTTTTTCCACCATTAAATTTACTTAGATAATTTAGCTGAAGGCCCAACTTAGGACACTATAAAGTGTTCTTAGGTAGAGAGGAAGGATAGTGGAAGGGAGACAGAAAGGAGACAAGAGATGAAACATGAATTTTTTAAGTGAAGAATCTATATGCTATTTGTTTTGTATCCATAACACCATAACATTCATAATAGCATGGTGTCCTAAACATAGTGACAATAGACATTTAATGATTATATGAGTTAGGTGAATAAAAATAAGAACCCGTTTGTAATTTTTTTCATCTATTTGTTTTCATAATAAAGACCTCATTTTTTATTATGATGATTGCCTGAGTATCTGTATACCTTGGTTTAGTTCTGCCCCACCTTTAATTTCAGTTGCGTTACTGTGAATTCCTTTCACCTTCCTGGACTTGACTTTCCCATGAATATAATATAGAAGTTAGATTAATTAAGTTTAAAATGTTTTCAAACTAAGGTGTATCTGACACAGACAATCTTTTTCAAAAAATGTTTCATTGTAGGACGATGATCTGGTAGTAAAATTTCCAGTCATATGCAGATGTTGGTTATATTATATGTGATCTCAAACATTTCCAGCAACTTGGTACAAGATAGCAATAAAACTTCTGATGTTCTTAATATTTGCTAAGCACCTATTTATTTTTTCATTGATTGTTTATTTCAGCAAGGAATTATTGAAAGACCCCTATGTGAAAGTGCTGGATTAGAAGAATATCAAAACAATAATGACTGGGGTTCTGAATTACACACAAGATGCCAGAGAAGGGAAAAAGATGTGTTTAATGATATTTCTCAATCAACAGGACAGCTAACATTTGGACTTGAAGGGAGAGTAGGTGTTCTCTCGCAGCAGGTAGAAAGAGCTGGCCAGCCTAAAGGGCAGCATGTCATGATAACTTTGGGGGATACCAAATTTCTCAGTACAGCCAGTGCTGAGGGGGTTAATGAGGGTGGATCAGATAATGCTGAGCAGGTAGGCAGGCCCCAGGCCTAAAGGATCCTCTATACCACTCTCAGTTTTTCTACTATATTGTGGGTTATAAGCAATTACTTAAGAACTTTTGGAAGATGAGTGACATAATTATATTTACATTTTGAAAAATCAATATGGCAGTCAGTGGAGAGATAAGGAATGGCAAAGTGAAAAGGAACCCAGTCATTGAGATAGATAAGGTGGGAAAACCTGAAGGTCTCAACTGAGATTGTCACTTAGGCATAGGAATGATGCATGACACTTTGTGACATACTCAACATGATCCAAGCTTCCCATCAGGTGTCATACCAAAGAATAGCCTGGTATGTTTTACATTAAAATATATTTTCTGAAACAAAAGAAAATGTGAGAAAAGCCCAATGTGTGAGTAAATAACAACTAATGCCAGTAATTAAACTAAGGCTTTGAGAAAATATCACCATGCCATCTTCTGGATGACAAGAAGAATGTGGTTGCAGATACCTTAAGTCAGAGTGAAAAGTAAGGAATACTGGATTGGCAAAGAACAAACTCAGAAAATATACTTTTCTAAAAATAGACGCATTGTTCCTTATTTGCAGGTCCTTTAGTTACTACTTGATTTGGAAGGAAAGAAAGAGATGTGTTGCATATTCTTACAGATATTTTTAAATGTAAATAGATTTTTCTTCATATTAGGGGAATGCATTTGGATTTGAAATTCAAATACATTTTCAAATTTCTGACTGAACCATCATCCATCTGGTTCTACTCCTCACACCCACCACACACCCACCTCTGTATCTCTCTCTTAATGTTTTTATTTCATTGCTTTTCTGCCCAATGAATCAGAACCTCTAGAACTATACATAAATAAAAGATCTAGAGCCTGCCTTAACCCTGGTTTTATCCACCTCCTATAATGCCTTTGTGGTTGTTCCAGCGGTTACTATTAGTAACCCCCTCCCCACAAACCATTGTAATTTCTCTGCTATGAGAACCTTATGAGTATCCATATCGTTGATCTGGATTAGAACACATATGTTGATAAACATTTCAATAATTTTAAAAATGTAATTTTATCAGAAATACAAATAAAATCATGCAGGTGAAAGAAAAGGAGATAAATAAGACACAAGAAATGATTATGTCTATCATGAAGAAGTAGTTATTTGTGTCAGGAGAAAAACACACCATTCCCATACTTTATGTTGCCCACAAGGTTAACATTTCTATAAATGTGCATCTGACACACTTAGTTTGACTACATACAATGGATTAGATAAAAAGAAGTAGTTTTCTAAGTACAAAGTAGAAACCATGATTTCTTTAAACTGGGTATAAATTGGAAACAAAATAATACTCAAAAGAGTGTTGTGGTGTATCAATATTTTATGAAATTTCTAATAATAGGCCGGGCGCGGTGGCTCAAGCCTGTAATCCCAGCACTTTGGGAGGCCGAGACGGGTGGATCACGAGGTCAGGAGATCGAGACCATCCTGGCTAACACAGTGAAACCCCGTCTCTACTAAAAATACAAAAAAATAGCCGGGCGTAGTGGCGGCGCCTGTAGTCCCAGCTACTCGGGAGGCTGAGGCAGGAGAATGGCGTAAACCCGGGAGGCGGAGCTTGCAGTGAGCCGAGATTGCGCCACTGCACTCCAGCCTGGGGGCGACAGAGCGAGACTCCGCCTCAAAAAAAAAAAAAAAGAAATTTCTAATAATAAACTATTTCTAGTTTTAAGAAGTTTAGACACAGAAAAACTTAATACATATTTATATAATATCTTTTCAAAGTATTTCATCAATATTTTTAATCTATTTAACTTTTCTCCCACTTTCTTAAGAATCAAAATTCCTTTTTAACTTTTATTTCAAGTTCATGGGTACATGTGCAGGTTGGTTATATACGTAAACTTCTGATGTATGTAAACTTGTGTCACGGGGGGTTGTTGAACAGATTATTTCAACTGTTGGTACTAAGCCTAGTACTCAACAGCTATTTTTCTTGATCCTCTCTCCCTTCTCCTACCCTCCGCCCTCTGATAGGACCCAGTGTGTGTTGCTCCTATCTATGTGTCCATGTGTTATGATTTAGCTCCCACTTATAAATGAGAACATGTGGTATTTGGTTTTCTGTTCCTGCATTAGTTAGCTAAGAATAATGACCTCCTGCTCCATCTATGTCCCTGCAAACGACACCATCTCATTACTTTTATGGCTACATAGTATTCCATTATATGTAGAACTTTTTTTTTAATTGAGTCTATCATTGATGGGCATTTAGGTTGATTAGAATCAAAACTCTTAACTAATGTTATTCATTTCTCTCCTTGAGGTTAACATTTCAGAAGGTTTTGGCCAATTTTCTTTTCAAAATAATAATGTTTTCTGTAAGTTCCTCAAGCCTTCTAACATCTTTTTATTTTTTTTTATTTTTTATTTTTTTTTTTTTGAGACTGAGTCTGGCTCTGTCGCCCAGGCTGGAGTGCAGTGGCCGGATCTCAGCTCACTGCAAGCTCCGCCTCCCGGGTTTACGCCATTCTCCTGCCTCAGCCTCCGGAGTAGCTGGGACCACAGGCGCCCGCCACCTCGCCCGGCTAGTTTTTTGTATTTTGTAGTAGAGACGGGGTTTCACCGTGTTAGCCAGGATGGTCTCGATCTCCTGACCTTGTGATCCGCCCGTCTCAGCCTCCCAAAGTGCTGGGATTACAGGCTTGAGCCACCGCGCCCGGCCTAACATCTTTTTAAATCTATAAATGCCTTTCAATATATTTTCATGCTTTTTCTAATGAAATTCAGACTTTGAAAAAAGATTCCTGTTGGTATCTAAACAAACCTCAATAAAAATACATCTCTTTCATTATTTTATGATGATTCTAAAATTATATCTGTTTTACTTACCATCGTTTTGCTTGATAACGCCCAGTTGATTTGATTTTCATTTCTTGTCACAGGTAGAACTCTGATGGCATAACCACATTTTATGCTCATTCCTCATTTTAAGTTGGTTATTTTCATCAATTACTATTAGTTTAATCACTCTGAACTGAAGTAAGGTAATAGATGAGTTTGCTGAAAACACAATTCATTTTCTCATTTTGTTGGCCAAACAATACTACTCCATGTTCGTAAACATGAAACTCTTCAAGGGATCTGCTTCAAGGGGAGGCAAGATGAATGTGCTCTTGGGAGTAGGACATTTAGAGATACGGTAAATTACCTTGTCCAGGCACTGGCCAAGTGGTGCTGTGGAAAATCTCCAGGACATCTCAGCTGCATGAGATAATTTGTCTCCCATGGACTTGTCTCTCAATGGCTTGGCTGTGGGCCTACTAAAGGAAAAAAGAAATTGTGTTTTTTACCTTCTGTAAAAATTGCACACTATTTGCACTTTTGAATTCTCATTTTGTTTCCATTCAGTAGTTATCAAAATTATTAACAAAAGCCAGATGATAATATTATTCATATTAAAGACTGTGTTTAATTTATATTTATAATGCTCATATAATGTTATAATGTTTTATGACTATATTACATAGGCAACCTACAGATGATCACATCTTTGGGTGAAATGTTTATTTTTTGTTTGTTTATGAACTGTCAATAGCCATCCATGTGCTGTTAAAGATAAAGGTTTTGCAGCCTGGCGCAGTGGCTCACACTTGTAATTCCAACATTTTGGGAGGCCGAGGCAGGTGGATCACGAGGTCAAGAGTTCGAGACCAGCCTGGCCAACATGGTGAAATCCCCATCTCTACTAAAAATACAAAAATTAGCTGGGCATGGTGGTGGGAACCTGTAATCCCAACTAGTCAGAAGGCTGAGGCAGCAGAATCGCTTGGACCTGAGAGGTGGAGGTTGTAGTGAGCCATGATTGCACCATTGCACTCCAGCCTGGGCAACAAGAGCAAAACTCTGCCTCAGAAAAAAAGAAAAAAAAAAGATAAAATTTTTATATAATATAGGTTGTTATAAAGCAAACAAAGAAGAAGTATGGAAATATCTTTCTTATTTTGACTTCATAAAAGACAGCTGTCTATATGTAACTCAGTAGAGTTGTTAGACATCCCTAACAAGAAAGCTTGAGTAAGTCACTTAGTTATGTTAAAGTACGATTATTTAAATAATTTAAAGTTTCCTGTTGTTTTAAAGAAACAATTTGTATTGAATTTTTTTAGAAAATGACTTTTCATGTAAGAAGGTCAATAACATAGCACACTTAAGGTAATATTCTCTATCATTTATTTTTTCATTTGACTTCTACACTATTTAAAAATACAAAAAATAATAGTTTTGTATGTGAGCATTTAGAAATGCTTTGGGATGATTCAAAATTTCCAAATCTTTTTACAAGTCAGGCCTTTCAAGAGATATGAAGTAAGTACAAAAGTTTTCATCATTCATGCATCTGACATTGAATCAGATACTAATCAGAACCCTGGCTGAGCTGGTCTATAGCTAAGGGTTCAGCTGTTATGCATTAAATCAATTCTAAATGCACTTTTTCCAACTTCTTCCCATCCAAATATATTTAATTTGTCATGTGTCCCTCATTATATAAGAGAGATTTTTCTGAACAAATTCTCTGCCTTGAGAGAATCTGTTCAACAGATTTATACTAACGTGTTAGTGACTGGAAAGAAAAGCCAATGAGATTCAATCAATTAAATGAAAGAATTGAAACCTCAGCTACTGACTGGAATTATTTTTGAATCAAGGGAATTTGCAGGATGGGCTTCTTGATGTCCTAGAATTGCTATGAGTTAATTACCCACCTGTAAATAAGAATATCTTCCTCAGGTATGTAATAATGAAAATTAAAAACAAATAGAATTTTGCTTTGGTGCATATTTCCCTCTTACTGTTCCCTGGGAAAAGTTACTATATCCCAGGACCAGATTGTTTAATTTTGCTATCTTTTCTAGCTCTAGAGTGATTTCAAATATTGGGTGTTCCTTCAAATGAACAGAAATAGTACCAATTCACAATGCCATGCATTTGAGATATAAATTGATCAGCAGGACTTCATCACATTGTAATCTAGAAGGATAGGGCAAATGGTAGCTCTTAATTATCTAGAATTTCAGAAGAAATTGGACAGAAATAGGAAGAAAGAAGACAAAAAGCAGTCTTGGTTCTCATATCACTAAAGAGTTTCAATGGCACATGATCTCAAATGAAACCTAGTGGCCATGGCTCATGTGTTGTGTTCCACAGTAACTAGAGGTGTGCACATTTGGTCTGGAGCAATCTTCATAGAAGAAGGGACTAAAGCCCTAGAAAACATGAGCTCAACTGGCTTCAGCCTGCATATCATAAGCATTCATTGAGAAAACATTAAGAACCCATGTACATAAACAATAGGCCTTAGATATGGTTGTCACTCTAATAACAACTAAAAGAAGATTGTATGCTTCTCCTAGATGATACAAATTTTTAAAGTAATATATTTTCTCATTTCTTCTTTTGCTGCCAGAGTGTTTGGAGCTAAATCTGTAGACATAATTTTAGCAACTATTAAAAAAATTATGACATACATATTTTTATACAATTTTTTCCTGATGTGTTGTTTGTATTTCTATTTTTTAACATCCTGAATTATGTTTTTCCCCTCTTTTATTTACTGCTTGCATTTGAATAAACTGCTTGCTTTTGTAGAACTAAAACAAATACACTCAATCATATAACAGCCAACAAAGAAATAAATACACAATAATAAAAGGTTTGCTACTAGTCCCTTGCTTTTCTGCTTATTTGCAATGATTCAGAGAATGGTTAGACTAAGGAAACATGATCAAAATTAGCAACATTCATTTAACAATAAAAGACAACCCTCTACATTCCATTAGCTCATCTTAACTATAGAGAAGATTATCTCAAAGTAGCCAAGTCTAATACGCAATTAAGACTGTACATAACTAAAGGCACAAGATAGAACTGGCTTTTATTTTCTTCCTCGCTCATTCTCTAGTCAGCCTTCAGTCATGAATACTTACAGAGAGAAAACTTTACACAAGCTGGAGGCAATTGCTGAAGCTGGAGACTCAGCTTTTGACATCTGCCATACAGAAGTGACCAGCCTGAGAATATAGAGATTTCTTACTAATATAATGTAATAATTTTTAAATATTAATGGAATGCTGGAATTTAGTTTCTCTCAAATGTTCCTGCCTTGCCTTCATTGAACCTCCTGACTTCCTGTCACCCCTTTTCCCTCTCTCATCTTACTCCAAGACTTTTGTAAATAAACAGCATAATGGAGAAGACACTTTCTCATAAGGATATTTTTTAGTTGACTGTGCTTGCATAACAGCCAACAGACCAAAATATTTCATCATCAAGAACATCCAAGTGGCTGCCCAGAACCAGGATTTCATCATCAAGAACGTCCAAGTGGCTGCCCAGAACCAGGAGAACTGATATGGAGTCGCATGAGATAATGTTGGCTGACTAAGGATGACAATTTGAAAACTCCCTGTACCCTTGGGCTAGCTTAGAAACAGTGATGCTCTGCCAAGAGCTGGCTTTAGAGTTGGGCATATCTCCACTGGAATCTCAACTCTGCCACTTCCTCTTCATGGAAACTTAAACCTTTAATCTCTTGGGGTCTCAATTTCTTCATCTTTAAAATTAGCATAATCCCTTTTGGGGTATTATAAATTAAATGTTTCCTTATAAGAAACTTCAAATATCTGAAAAATATGATTTCAAAATTATATACTTGGGATTATGTTCTGGCTCACTGGAAAAATACCTTCTGTGTACAAGCACTATACCTGCTGCCTGGGATAAGAAATAAAATGCATGCTATCTGTCCTCAGGAATCAAAAGCTAACACAGACATAGACTTATACATAACTACAGGCCTTCTCATCAAATGTTTGAAGCAATGTTAGAAGTCAGAGATAGCATTTGATGGTATTATGATCATTTTGCATTCAGGTGGCTAGGAAAGCTTAAATCCTATGTCACTGTCAAGAATCTCTCCCAAGTGGTTATTAAGTAAGGCAACCAACGAACAAAACAGAACAGGAATAAAGGTCATTTTGTTGGTTGCAAGACTCTGTAACTAATCCTGCTGGTTAAAAAGTAAATTGAAGCCTCTGACTTAGGCTTTAAGTCAGAAAGGGACCTCCTAAACACCTCTCTCATGTTAAGACATTCACGTTTTAGATATTGAGAACAGAAGGCTCAGGTATACCTGCATGAGAGAAAAAAGTATAGCTGAAGGGTTTTTTTTTTTACCCATTCAGACACAGCATGAAAGACAGAGAAAGGCCACCAAAATTTAAGAGGACTCCCTGACATTGCTTACCAATTCTACAACACAATACAAAAAAAAAAAAAATGACAAGAAGAAGTTCCAGACCTAGACTCCTCTCTTTGAAGATATAACCAGTGATTGTGCATGCAGTGGCAATGCCTGCTACTAATTATGCGCAATCAATCTCTATGGATTTGAATAAGCAGGTTAATCTTTTTTCCTTGGGTTGGGAATGAAGCTAGCAAGAGGAGGTTGCTAAGAATTGGGTGAGCATAGGTAGAACATGCATGGGGAAAAATGGCAAATGGTCTTTCCTCCAATGGGACAAAATGTTGGTGTAATTAATTATCTCCCCAAATTATACCTTGGAATTTAAAATTTTTATCAGGAAGATATCTACAGAACTCAAAACATTTTGTGTGAACTCCAGTACATGATGGTATTTGTCCTTAAAAGGAATAACTACTAAAACTAGACTAAACATTTATTGTAGTTCAGTGCAGACTTTAGGAATAGTTCTAAATGGTACCCGGAGCAGCAGGGGAACTGATGAAATTAATCTATACTATACTACCACAAAAATTAAAGTCCTCTTGATATAAATGAAAAATATGTTTGTAAAAAATTGCAAGACACACTAAGTTTTAGTGTTAGAGATTGCGAAAAAAGATACCAGAAAAGATCCCATCAAACACTATGCTGAAATAAAGATATAACATGTATGAGTGGTATTATACTATCAGAATAGGAAATGGTATCAGATTCAAAGATTTTGGGAGCCAAGATGGTGGGAAGAAATGTATTCAAACTGCAGATGAATATCAATAAAGTAAGCAAATAAGATTTTTTTTTTTTTTTTTTGAGAGAGGGTCAGACACCTGAAAAGAGGCCATAAAATATGAATAAACTTTAACCAAATGATTCACCTCTACAGCAGGTTGAGCCAACTTTCCTCATCAAGGAGACCTCAAAGTTGCTTCAGAGTATCCATGCAAGTTATCTTGTAAGGTCCTTTGTTTTATGCATATTTTCTGGAAGATTGTTTCTCTTTGACCTAAAAAAAAATCAGTCCTTCCTTCATGTAAGGGAAAGTCTCATCTATTGTGTCTTTCAGTCCTAATTTTCTATTTTTTCTTGGGTATTGTATCTCAGGGACAGCGATTGTCATTAACTAGGATTTTCTTTTTCAAAAATATACTTACTACCTTTATTTCCTTTTTTTCTTTAACTTTGGGCATTGTAATTTTTTTATACTTCCCCTATTTTTGTAATGTAATATTTTCTGTTGACTTCATTTCCTCCCCAACACACATTGCATATTTAAATGGCTTTTTATTATAGTTAATATGTGCACCTTTGATAGCATCATAGCTTTAAATTGTTACTTTAGAGTTGCTTCTTTTTCTATCTTTTATCAAACTACAAATTTCCATATCACCTCCTCTCCTCAAAACACACTAACACACATAAACAATTGATTATTTATGAAAACTAGACTGTATTCTATTTATTAGGTCTTAGTTTAATGTCAGTTAGAACAAATATTTAAATGAGACAATGGAAAATGTTCATTAATTTTATAATTAATTTCTAAAAGAGATACATTATTTGATTAATTCCTACATGAGTAACTAACTTTATTTAATAATTTTCTGAAGTAACTCAACATAAGTGCTCAAATGTACCCCAAATTTGATATTTTGTTTTGCTTTGTAAATCAGAATAAAAGCTGTTGATAGTAAAGGTAAGTCACATAAAAATATTAATTGATGCAACACTTATAAAATCAACACTTCATGTATTTCTAATGAATCACGTTAGCTTTAAATCTATTTTAAAGTATATTTAAATTTGTATTGTTGGTACAACATAAAGGAACAAATAAAATTAAAATTTTGCTGTCCTTCTAAATCTAAATAATAGTATATATAATATAAAGGGAAATACTTGAGTTACCATTAAATAATTTTAATACATAAATTTCTCCTTCTATCTATTATTCCCAGAAACACAGAATATTTAAATAATAGAAGAATGCAAAAGAAACAACAGAGGTCATTTTGGATGTACTTTCTTCTCCATTTATCAGGAAATGAATTATGATAAGTACTATAAACAAACTATTCTGATTACCAAGTAAATATGATCCTGTATGAAGTCACACTTTATCTTATCTATGGAAAATTTCTCTCATTCAGTAAGTAGTAGGAAGGGATACATATTTCACTAATCAAATTTGAAGAAAGATTCTGAAACTTGATGATTGTTATTTTTATTAGGATCTATCTAAATTAAGACATTCGTGGCCAACGCTACTAGTGCCCTGACAGATGTCTATTCTTTCTTTTAATCAGAGAATTCTACTTTTCTTGGAGTTAGAAATATTCCCAGTTTAAAATACTTAGCTTTGAAAAATTCAATGCCACTGGAGTAATCATATGCCACACTCCTTGCCAACAGGATTTAAGAAATCTTTGAGTGTGACTTCCCTTCAAGCTGGTGAGAAAGGTTGCCTCAGTTGATGGTTACACTTTAGCCTTTAAGCTTTTGTCCTTCTCTCTCCCCTTGGAACACAGACATGACAGGCTGAAGTAGAGAAGCCTGAGGTTAAAGGCCACATGCTAAGGGTGGCTGATTGAGAAACTGAAAGAAACAGAGGTATTTCACAACATCTATCATGTGCCATGTTAGCCTTGAACACCCCACTTCCGGGCTTTTTTTATATCTAAAATAAACCACTTTCCAATTCAGCCTCTGCTTATCAAGTTTCCATTACCACACATTCAATGCAGTCATACCAGAAAAATTTTATATTAGTTTGTTTAGAGTATTTTTTTCATTTATGATTTATCAGTAGCATTTATATGAACTTTGAAACAAAATCTTACTATTCTTTTCTCTAATTCCATCTTCCAACATTTAAATTTTGCAGATATGGTATTGTAATAATTCCAATGAAATTAATTCAAGCTGAAACAAATTAAGTTATTTTAAAACTTCAATTTGAGAAAAGATTGTATGCTATTAAATATGTAACGATGACTATAAATTATACAAAGAACTTCTGCTTCTCTAATTCAATGTATAAACACTGGCATAAGTACCTAATGATGTTTCCTTTTGGGAAGTATCGGGGGGAAAGGGATGGCATAAAACTTATTCATTCACCCAGTGATCCCTGAGTGATGACTACAACGATGAAAGAGGCTGAGTGGTAAGCAAAAATTTCAGGGAAGCACCACAGAGATAGGAAGAGTATTATTTTTTAATCAAAACTCTCTCTTTATATGGGCTGGTCTTTGTGACTTAAACATTAAAACTATGACTTGTTCTGGGCTAAAAGACAGCTTGAAAAATGCTAGCAACTCAGCAGTAATAATGACTTGAATGTCCACACTACAGAGCAGAAATTGAAAATACTTCCCTACCCTGTTCAATCTTACCCATGAAATTTCCCTTAATATTTTGAACAATTAGTGATAAGGATCAATATATGTAAACCTGTGCTTGCCCTTAATGGGGAAGACACTATTCCTATTGTCAGATGATAGCAAAAGCCCATGCCAAACAGTGTAAGGACTTGCAGTATCACAGATCCTCCAGATTAACAAGAACTGTACAGCTGAAGGGCAACCCACGCAAAGAGAGGGCCTGACGCTTTCCCGGCTAACAGAGACAAGTGTCAGGGTGTGGGCAGAGTGAACTGCTCCTCTGCAACCTAATGAATATAGGCTTTGTTACGTAAAAATCAAATGATGCAACTGCAGTGCTTTCACCAAAAAGAAGAAGGAAGAAATTAACTTAAAAACCTGTTACATATTGTCTCACCTTATTCCACATAATCAGCATTCATTTATTATTCTGAATTCAGTAAATTTGGTTCTTATTTTGTGGAGCATGTTCACTCATATCCAAAAAAACAAAAAACAAAAAACCTTCTGTTGTTTTCTTGAAGTTTTATAAACAGACCCTTTTCAGGTATCAGACTATCTGATATCTTGACTCTTAAACTCTTGACTAACAAGATTCTGATATCCTCAATGGGATAAAAACCATAAGTGGAGGTACCTGTAGTGATTTCTATCAACTAATCTTATTTGTCTAATTTTGCCACTTTTTACTAAGCTCCTTCAATCCAAGTACTTTATTCTCATGATCTGAATAAGAACTCTGTGAAATAAAAACTATCAATATTTCATTCGACAATGAAGATCCTGAGGCACAGAACCCCAGTAACATAAGGCACATAACACTTTCCATTTCAGGAATTAGAGGAAGACCTAATGTCTACATTGCCAGAAGCTTTTCATCAAATTGAGATGGGAGGAAAATTTGGACACCACTTTTGATAAGAAAACCATACTTTTTGAATCACTGAACTATAACCAGATTTCCTGCTTACCTTAGCCAGTATCAAGGATTTACCCATGAAAGCTATTTTAGAAGCCGAATCTTTTGAAGGATCACAGATTTGTCACCCTCTGTTTCACCTGAGTAGCACCTCTGAATGACTTTATAAATGACATTGATAGATGACATGCCATAAGGCAGATGGATTGTCAAGTACATTTTTTGCAAGAGCATTCTACTCTACTTTCTGAGGCAGTGATGCATATTGATATATCTGGAAATGTGCCAGATAAAGATTAAATGAAAAGGGAATTTCCATTTCTCTGTTGGTTAACCATTACGTTCAATTAATGAAAATACCATACCTCATGCATTCCAGTTAATCAAATTGTTCCTGTGTTCAAGCATTTAACTGCAATTATAGCAGTCAACACCTAAAACATTTAGGTGAACAAGAATCTCAAACCTATAGAAAACTTGCAAGTGTGATAGAAATCACTTTTTTTCTGAATTATTTGAAAATAGTTGCCAACCCGATATTTCATTATACTCAGATATTTGTGATAATTTGTGTGCGTGTTCTACAGAAAAAGGGATTTTACAAACAAATAAAAAAGAAAGAAAGGAAGAAAGGAAATGAGAGAAAGAAGGAAAGAAAGAAAGAAAGAGAGAGAGAGAGAGAAAGAAAGAAAGAAAGAAAGAAAGAAAGAAAGAAGGAAAGAAAGAAAGAAGGAAAGAAAGAAAGAAAGAAAGAGAGAGAGAGAAAGAAAGAAAGAAAGGAAGGAAGAAAGAGAGAGAGAAAGGAGGGAGGGAGGGAAAGAAAGGAAAGGACAAAAGAAAAGAAGGGAAAGGGAGGAAGGGAGAAAGAGAGGGAGGGAGAATACATACTCATAGTATAACCATCAATATCAGGACACTAATGTCAATACCTTACTACAATCTCATTCTCAGACCCATCCAATTTTACCAATTATCCCCATAATATCCAGTACACCAAAAAGTCCAAATCAGAATGACATGTTGTGTTTTGCTGCTATATTTCCTTTAGTCCCCTTCACTCTGACACAGCTCCTCAGTTTTGCTGACTTTTGATGACCTTGAACTTTTGAATATTACAAGCACTAGCTTTTACAGAATTTATCTCAATGTGGGTTTACCTGCTGTTTTCTTGATATTAGATTCAGGTTAGCATCTTTGGTAGGCATAAGAGAGAAGTGATGAGGTGTCCTTTCACTCTATCACATTGTGCCCAGGTTTGATTTGTCTTGTTACCAACTTCCTATTACCTTTATCACTTGACTAAAGTGATGTCTGCCAGGCCTCTCCATTGTATTCTCTATCCCTTTGTAATTAGTATTTTGTGGGAAGTAAACATCCTGTTCCTCATCAAAATTTCAACTTATTCATTTACTTAGTGTATTAGTTCATTTACATGCTGCTGATAAAGACATATCCGAGACTGGGCAATTTACAAAAGAAGGAGGTTTATTGGACTCACAGTTCCACATGACTGGGGCAGGGGGCCTCACAATGATGGCAGAAGGCAAAGAGGAGCAAGTCACATCATACATGGATGGCAGCAGGCAAAGAGGCAGCTGGAGCATAGAAACTCCTGTTTTTAAAAAACATCAGATCTCATGAGACCCATTCAGTATCACAAGAATAGCATGGGAAAGACCTGCCCCCATGATTCAGTCACCTCCCACCAGGTCCTTCCCACAACACGTGGGAATTATGGGTGCTACAAGATGAGATTTGGGTGGGGACAGAGTCAAACCATATCATTTATTTATACCTATACTGGTTGATGGTTTCCAATTTTTATTAGATGGGTTATAATTATTTAACAACATTTTTATTTTAATCTTCAAATGAACCTTTTTTGGGACAGTAGTAGTTCTTTCAAGGTGCTTTTTCTTTTGCCATATTTCCAACATTCATGGCTCAACAAGATATTCCAGGTTCATCTAATACTTGCTTGGCTCCAACACTGGAATCAGTCATTTCTCCAAGACCCCTTGGAGAAGCCAAGATCTGGGTGTATGGTGTGTGCTTACTGTCATTGAAGTATTGCTATGCCAGTCCTTCCAAGAGGAAGGAAGCCTCGTGAATATACGTATATACACACAAACACATACACACATGCACATACAGACACACACACATACACAGACACAGGGTTTTACATCTATATTTATTTCTAGATCTATAAATCTTCAAAATTGTGAGTTCATACCAATAACTAATTCCAATCTAACCTCACAGGGCCTATACTAGTTCTCTTTCTTTCTTTCCATAAATGCAAACTCCTTCTCCAACTATGAGAAACCCAGATCTCATTGTGCTTACATATTTACCTATTTGATAAGATGCCCTGTATACAACCAAACTTCTGCCTCTGACATGACCCCTGATCCATGCAGGTTTACTGCTTACCCAGCTCCGGAAGCCTGGGCTGTCTGCCACATGGAAGCCCCTTATCCCCTTGTAGAACAGTTGCCAGATAACATACAGGATGCTCAGTTAAATTTGAATTTCAGAGCAACAACAAATTATTTTGTAGTATCGGTGTGTCCCAAGAAAAGCTATACTGCTTATAGGTATAACTTATTTCTTTAAAAGCATCAGTATACTTTCATTGTTTATCTGAAGTTTAAATTTAACTGGGGGTCTTGTGTTCTGACACTATAGGTCAGGCTTCCCTTAGCATAGGTCCGACTTTGTATTCACTTCATTTACATGTCCCTTCCCTTCAGCTGAGTGCTCTGGCTCCCCCAGCTAAGCTGACCCTCTGTGAGACACACTTTCTCACTTTGCTGTGCTGTGACACCCTGCACTGAGTTGGGCTGTGACGCCCAGCCAGCCTGAAATTAGCCAGGCCCTTCCTCAGCTCCGCCACCTAGTTCAGGGCAACCCACCCGTCACAGGCTGTCCTCTCACTCTGAAACCTCACCTTGAGCCACCACATCTCTCCCCAACTCTCTTGTGGATGTCTACGTCCTGCTTGTCCTGCTTCACCCAGTATTTTTAGGACCCAATGTTCAGGGAGGGAAAGAGAGAGAGGAAGGAAAAAGAAAGAATTCTGAAACATATGTAAGGATAGATTGCAGAGTTTAACACTAAGTGCTCATTTCATGATAATAGATCATCATGAAAAACATAGGAAAGTTCTACTAACAGCAAGAAAAAGGGCAGAAGTAAATCATTTTGTACTGTTTTTCCCCAAGTGTGAATAGTAATAAGCCTGCTTTGTTAGGAGAAAGAAAAAAACCAAGAGGGAGGGGAGAAGAGGAAAAGAAAGAAAAGAATAAAAGAGAAAGAGAAAAGGAAAAAGAAGGAAAGGAAAGGAAAGGAAAGGAAAGGAAAGGAAAGGAGAAAAGGGAAAAGGGAAAGGAAAAGGGAAGGGAAGGGAAGGAAAAGAAGAAGGAAGCAAGGAAGGAAGCAAGGAAGGAAGGAAGGAAAGAAGGGAGGGAGGGAGGAAAAGAGGGGAATCTATTAAGTATAATGTTAAATAGTTAAATGGTATGAAATGCTTTAAAACGCTAAAATTTTACATTTTATTACTTGAATAAGAAATCTACACAATCTGGTAGATGAGGCAGGGAATGTTGCCTCCCCTATGAATATACTTTTTTCTTTTTCTTTTGTTACAAAATTTTATTTTATTTGTGCTAGCAAAGTGCCCAGAACTAAGTGATAGTTGACAATTAATGTAATCTAGTGAGTCACAAATGGGACAATTCTGCACCCTTAAGGAGTGATTTGAATACTGTGGACGTATTTTTCGTTTCACAATTATTGGAAAGAGAAACTAGCTTGGTGAACATGACATGAGACAATCTAACATACTGAAGAATTATTCATTCAAAACATCAAAAGTGCTTCCATGGAGAAACAGTGGTGTGAGCCTAAAGTTGCACTCTATCCCCCGTTTTCCATCCTTTCTAGCAGCTTACACATGGCCACAGTACCCAGTTCTGATCAATGAAACCTCAAAGGAAATGTGAAAAAGTTCTAGGAAAGCTATTTGTTTCTAATGAAAGATGATGTCATAGAACTCACTATCACCTTTCCACTTATTTCTTCTTTGAAAGCAGCCATCTGTGTCCAAGAGAACCATAGAGGCACTAGACATTGCACTGTTAAGAGCTGAGCCAAAGCTGTACCTCCCTTCCTCCAGCTATGGGAAGAAAATAATTCCCTATTTGTTTAAGCCACAGAAGTCAGTTTTTCTGTTATTTTCAACATAGTACATTCCTAACTAAAACTATGGTATTTTTATTTCAAGAAGATAACATTTAAATGTTTGGCTTTCAGGGATCTCCCGATTAGAAGAGATGACTACAAATTCCCCTTTCAACCTATCCTGATGACCTATGTTAGATGAGGTGACAGAGGGAGGGAGGAGAACTAGAAACAGAGGTATCTCCTAGTTTGGTATTAATGCAAAGAAGACTTCATTAAAGGCTTATTGAATGTCGAATGCCTTAAATGCTGCCTCTTGGTGCCCAGTAGCCCGAGGGCTGTGAAGCATGTGAAAGTAACACGGAGAATTTATTCTCTGGGGTCTAAAAGACCTATCTGTTAATACCACTTCCTAACTGCTTGACATTCAGCTAAATACTTAGCCTAAGATTCTTGGTTACATGAAAGTAATAATGGGTGCTACCTCATTTGGCTCTTGTGAGGATTAAATGAGGTAATGCTTATACAGTGCACAGTATCAATGAAGGTAAAATACTGGTGATTTTTTATACACTCTACATAATTTCAAATTGCGTTTCTTTGATTAATTACTTTTGGCTGTTACTTTTTTTGTTGGTAGTGAATATAAGAACCATGAGAAGAATGTTATCCAGTAAATGCCGTATACTTTAATATGATTATAAAGACTTTTAAAAAGTAGCTTCATGTATCCCTTCTACATTTTTATAGTGGCAATTTAAGCTGACTAGCTTGCATTTTATCATGCATTTATAGATCCACAACTCTAGTAAATAAAGTTATCAGACAGGAATGCAATTCAGAATTATATTTAAAGAGCAAAGCTTATTTTTCTAGGAATTTTACTTTGTTGATTTAAAAATATATTTTATTGTCTTATGTAAGTGAATTTTATATCCATAACAAGTTTGTTAATATTATTTAATCCCATCAGCATATCAATTTAAAGATTAAAGATTAAAATTTTATAAAACAAATTGTGAGATAATGAAATGTCAATCTTTAATGTTTTATGAGAATAATGCAATTAAATTATGATATATAAAATTCTTACATTTCTAACAAAAGCTTCATAAAATGAACATATTGTATAGAGTGATTACAAACTGAAAAAACAACTTTCTTAAATAGAAGATGTGATAGAACATAGTTATGAAGATTTACTAAGTAAGGTATTTTGAGGACTTCTTAAAACAATAAACTACACATTTTAAATATTTTTAAAACTGCCAAAAGTCTATATTTAAAATAGGATCATGCTACATTCTTGAACATCTGTTTTGTTGCAATCATATCATACTGAAATTTTAATGCAAAGTAAAATGTATACAATGTAAAACGCAAGTCTTTCATATGTTGCTATTGGATGCACTGCTTATAAAGCTAAGGATAAAAGATAACTTTAAACTCTGAGTCATACAATAGTTATAAAGCAAATATGCACATTTATATCTCAAAAGATAAAATTGCAACTGTTACTAAGCAGGAGTGAACTCTTTACTGAATTATCCTTAATGCAAACATGTTTTGTCATTAGTGGCTAGATTGCCCAATTCAATTTTCCTGCATATCAATCAATGCACTAACATTTTAATTTTACTAACCCCTTTGGAACTATTATCACATCCTAATATTAATGCCAATTGTAGTAATTATGTAGTAAATTCCCTTTGTTTCTAAAACATATCTTCTCCATAAACCTATGTGAACATTTCTGAAGAGTCATTATTACTGTTTAAGCAAATGTATTTTATTATATAAACAGAAATACGTATGACAAATATATAAAATATATATAAAATAACAGACATTAATCATACATTAAGATACTATTATAAAATGGAAATATTTGGAAATTCACCTTAGGAGTCTTAAAAGGAGTTGACAAGGATTTTAATGCTTGTTTTTCTATCAGTCTATAATATTTATGAAGTCAGACAGATCTGTGTTCTCCTGTAGGTAGCCCTAAACACCAAGCCCAATGCTTGGAATTTAATAGAGGATCAATGAGAATTTGTTGAATCGAAACCAACTGATGCTTATTATGCTTTCTAGAAACAGGGAAAAGAAAAAGTTTGAAAGACTTGGTAATTTCTCCTTCACAAAATGATCATTCAAATAGGTATTAATAGAAACAGCTTTCACGATTCCCTAAGAACCTTTTTGCCCTGGCAGGATGTTGTCTATTTCCTTTCTTTCCAAACTCCATGCCATTGCATAGCTCATCTCCAGAAGTTTCTTTATGCCAGGGTCATTCATGACACAAGAGTCTGTTATGATTTTCCTTACCTAGAGCATTACATTAGAAAAAATGAAGCTTAAAATCACATTAATTATATGATATTAAATGGACATAGCTACATTTAAACAATTATGTATACATTATGATTAAACTATTTGACTTATGTACTTGTGTTGCCAGGGTTTGGAAGAGAATATGCAACAATTAGAATTATGCAATGTTGATGGCATTATGATAATTTTATCCCTACTGTTGCACAAACATTATAATTAAAGTTAAAACAATTTCTCTACATCTGGTAACCACTTCATATTATTAATTCATATGCAGTTTGAAATCGATCAAAAGACATCTATCTGTCTTTTGCAAATAAACTGTCCTTAGTCCACCTCTTTACACGTCCCGGATTTACATAGCTAATGTCTTCAAAATAGTATGGGATTTCACATTTGAAGTTTAATTTTCATATAGTCGTTTTTGTTTCAGCCTATGGATATCCTTTTAAATATTCTAACATATTAGCTATCCCTTCTAGCTTTGGGCAATATGAAAATACTACATGTGATTTATTTAAATAAAATAACACACATGCACACAAATAAATTAGATGATGCCAAATGCATATCATCTGTCTTAGCCAGTTTAGACTGCTATACCAAAATACCATAGACTGAGTGGATGAAATTATAGACTTATTCTCACACTTCTGAAGATCCAGGTACTGCCACATTTGGTTTCTGGTGAGTACTGTCTTCTTGGTTTGCAGACAGCCACCTTCTTGCTATATCCTCATGTAGTAGACAAACAGGTTATCTTTCTCCTCTCTCTTCCTATGAAGGCACTAATGCCATTTATGAAGGCTGTACCCTCATGACCTAATCACTACCAAAAGACTCACTTCAAAATATTATCACATTATGGATTAGGGCTTCAGGATATGAATTTAGGGGGAACATAAACATTTAGTCCATAGTACCATCTGAGGATGCTTTTCAAGCTGATAATGTTGAAATTTTCATCTCTCTGTCCTTGCAAACATTATTTAATCAGTCTATATATTATCAGCTAATCCACCAATGATTTATGAGATTGTATTTCTGATGAACTTATTAGAAACCAAGATACTCTATCATGGTTATTGTTTTACCAGTTAAGTAAGACTTACAGACATAACAACAATGAGATAGTCCAGGTCTATTTAATAGAAGAGAGGTGCACACATATTCTGAAGTAGTTTGCTAACTTGAATTTGCATAAGAATCCACTAAACAAGCCTTAGACAGCTGGTGAGAATCCAGTAAACTAGTTCTAGTGGATTCTTATGTAATTTCTAAATGCAGGTCTCAGGACTCCATGCCCAAAATATGTTGATTCAGTAAACCTGTGGGGTTAATAATGAATCTCCATTTACAATAGGGACTCCACTTCCCTAGGCTTTTTGTACATGATTGATCCTTGAACCATACTTTTGAAAAACACTGGAAGTTATATATTATGGAAGGAAAACAATATGTACTAATTTCAACCCAGAGAACTATGATGTAGACACATCAGAAGTGCAATGTCAACAATATTTAATATGTATCCTACACAGTGAAACAGAAAAGAACAAACAATCCAACAGGGAATATATACTTTTATATTATGTGGTAAGACAACACATAAAAATAAAATAAATAAGATGTGACAGTAGAAATAAAAATAAATTTTTTTTCATGTAAACCTCGGTTCAATAAATATTTGTTTAAGCAACCACAGAATATAAGAAAATAACTAACTATTAATATGTAAAAATTGCAAATGTTACAATACTGCAAGCAAGATTTCTGATCATCTTCTGGGTATGTGACTTTTATTTTTCTGCATATGTGGATATGTCAACAACTGAAATCGTAATATGCTTTTCTTAGAATTACAAACAAGTTATGTAATAGTTTGGTGGTCCAAAGACATCCTCTAACATGTGTGGGTCTCTAAAGATACTATTTGGCTGCCAAGACTTTTCTATTTATAGGAAAATAATATATAATGTATAAATTTCTAAACAGTATTAATTCTTTTTGCTGACATTTACCTATTGGTTTTTATTCAGTTTTATCTTCATAATTTCTTACAAAATAAAATATTTTTCATTTTTATGTTGCCATGTGACATCAGAATATCAAACTTTTCCAAAATAGTGATCTGATTGTGTAACATCTTGGCTTAAAGTCCTTCGGATTCTTCACATGACTCTTAAGATTACATCGAAATTCTGGACATGGCTCACAAGACCACTGTCAGCCGAGCCCTCCAGTCGGCCCTCTCTGAGTTCTTCATACCAGCTCTCTCCAGCTTAGCCACAACTCATCAAGAGCTTGGTATGTAACAGATTCTGTCCCTAATGCATTATGGAACAAATCACCTTTAATCCCTGTTAAAGATGTTCCAGCTAGAATGAATTTTCTTTTCTTTTCACAAATTGAGCATTTGAAAAGAAAAGGAACCTTTGCCATGTTTGTCATGTCACACAATGCCATTATCAGTTAGGAAATGATGAGGCTCAGATTTGAACTCAGACAAGTCTAAATCCAAAACCCTAATTCTCACCATTGCATTAAGGGACTTGCTCTTTGGATTTTCAAATATGCCTTCTTTCTCTATTCTTCAAAGTGTCTGGAAAACTCTCCTTGTTCCCAGAGCCTCCTTCACAGGATAATTCTACCCACAGTTCCTCCCAGCCAGTCTAGACTCTGTGTGTATGTTCCCATGTTACAAAGCACAATTCCTAATGGACTGTATTGTAATTGTACAGTTAGTTGTTTATATCCATCAAAAGAATTTTGTATGAAGGCACAAAGCTTAGCAATTTTATTCACCAGAATCTCCAGATTGTCTGACACATGGCATATAATAAATGACAAATAAATGTGTTGATTGGTTCATTGAAATCATGAATGAATAAGCCTTTTGCATGAGAAAGTGTCAGAAGTAATGTTTGTAGATTTGCTTGAAAATGTTTCATAATTTAAAAATTGTGTTGGGATCTGGCAAGATGGCCGAATAAGAACAGCTCCTGTCTGCAGTTTCCAGTGAGACCAACACAGAAGATGGGTGATTTCTGCATTTTCAACTGTGGTATCCGATTCATCTCACTGGGAATGGTTAGAAAGTGGGTGCAGCCCACAGAGGGCAAGCAGAAGCAGAGTGGGGCGTCGCCTCACCTGGGAAGTGCAAGGGACCAGGGAACTCCCTCCCCTAGCCAAGGGAAGCTGTGAGGGACTGTGCTATCTGGCCCAGATATCACACTTTTCCCACAGTTTTTGCAACCCACAGACCAGGAGATTCCCTCGTGTGTCTATATCACCAGGGTCCTAGGTTTCAAGTGGAAAACTGGGCAGCTGTTTGGGCAGACATGGAGCTAGTTGCAGGAGTTGGTTTTTTGTTGTTGTTTTTTTTTTCATACCCCAGTGGTGTATGGAACTCCAGTGAGACAGAATCATTCACTCCCTTGGAAAGGGAGCTGAAGTCAGGGAGCCAAGTGGTCTCACTCAGCAGGTCCTACTCCCACAGAGCCCGGCAAGCTAAGATCCACTAGCTTGAAACTCTCGCGGCCAGCACAGCAGTCTGAAGTCAACCTGGGATGACCGAGCTTAGTGGGGGGAGGAGCATCCACCACTACTGAGGCTTGAGTAGGTGGTTTTCCTCTCATGGTGTAAACAAAGCCACTGGGAAGTTTGAACTGGGTGGAGCTCACTGCAGCTTGACAAAGCTGCTATAGCCAGACTGCCTCTCTAGGTTTCTCCTCCCTGGGCAGGGCATCTCTGAAAGAAAGGGAGCAGCCCCAGTCAGGGGCTTATAGATAAGACTCCCATCTCCCTGGGACAGAGCACCTGGGGGAAGGAGCGGCTGTGAGTGCAGCTTCAGCAGACTTAAATGTTCCTGCCTGTCAGCTCTGAAGAGAACAGCGGATCTCCCAGCACAGTGCTCAAGCTTTGCCAAGGGACAGACTGCCTCAAGTGGGTCCCTGATGGCCATGCTTCCTGACTAGGAGACACCTCCCAACAGAAGTAGACAGACACCTCATATAGGAGACCTCTTGCTGTCATCAGGTGCGAGCCCCTCTGGGATGAAGCTTCCAGAGGAAAGCAATCTTTGCTGTTCTGCAGCCTCCACTGGTGATACCCAAACAAACAAGGTCTGGAGTGGACCTCCAGGAAACTCCAGCAAACCTGCAGAAGAGCGGCCTGACTGTTAGAAAGAAAACTAACAAATAGAAACAATAACATCAACATCAATAAAAAGGACGCCCGCCCAAAAATCCCATCCAAAGGTCAATAGCATCAAAAATCAAAGGTATATAAATCCATGAAGATGATGAAAAAACAGTGCAAAAATGCTGAAAATTCCAAAAACTGGAACGCCTCTTCTCCTCCAAATGACTGTAACTCCTCTCCAGCAAGGGCACAAAACTGGATGGAGAATGAGTTTGATGAATTAACAGAAGTAGGCTTTAGAAGGTGGGTAATAACAAACTCCTCTGAGCTAAAGGAATATGTTCTAATCCAGTGCAAGGAAACTAAGAACCTTGATAAAAGGTTACAGGAACTGCTAACTAGAATAATCAATTTAGAGAAGAACATAAATGACCTGATGGAGCTGAAAAACACAGCATGAGAACTTCGTGTAGCATACACAAGTATCAATAGCAGAATTGATCAAGTGGAAGAAAGAATGTCAGAGATTGAAGATCAACTTAATGAAATAAAGTGTTAAGACAAGATTAGATTAAGAAGAATGAAAAGGAATGAATAAGGCCTCCAAGAAATATTGGACTAAGTGAAAAGACCAAATCTATGATTGATTGGTGTACCTGAAAGTGACGGGGAAAATGGAACCAAGTTGGAAAAACACACTTCTAGACATTATCCAGGAGAACTTCTCCAACCTAGCAAGACAGACCAACATTCAAATTTAGGAAATAAAGAGAACACCACTAAGATACTCCTCAAGAATAGCAACCCCAAGACACATAATCATCAGATTCCCTGAGGTTGAAACAAAGGAAAAAATATTAAGGGCAGCCAGATAGGAAGGTCAGGTTACCTCCAAAGAGAAGCCCATCAGACTAACAGTGAATGTCTCTGCAGAAACCCTGCAAGCCAAAAGAGAGTGAGGGCCAACATTCAACATTCTTAAAGAATTTTCAACCCAGAATTTCATATCCAGCCAAACTAAGCTTCATAAGTGAAGGAGAAATAACATTCTTTACAGACAAGGAAATGCTGAGGGATTTTGTCACCACCAGGCCTGTCTTACAAGAGCTCCTGAAGGAAGCACTAAATATGGGAAAGTAAAACTGGTACCAGTCACTGCAAAACATACCAAAATATAAAGACCAATGACACTATGAAAAAACTGCATCAACAAATGTGCAAAATAACCAGTTAGCATCATGATGACAGGATCAAATTCACACATAACAATATTAACCTTAAATGTATGGGTAAAGACCCATTGGTGTGCTGTAGTCAGGAGACCCATCTAATGTGCAAAGACACACATAGGCTCAGAATAAAAGGATGGGGGAATCTTTACCAAGCAAATGAAAAGCAAAAAAAAAAAAAAAAAAGAAGGGCATTGCATAATGTTAAAGAAATCAGGGCAACAAGAAGGGCTAACTATCCTAAATATATATGCACCCAATACAGGAGCACCCAGATTCATAAAGCAAGTTCTTAGAGACCTACAAAGAGACTTAGACTCCCACACAATGATAGTGGGAGGCTTTAACACTGTTGGTGGGAGTGTAAATTAGTTCAACCATTGTGGAAGACAGTGTGGCGATTCTTCTAGGATCTAGAACCAGAAATACCATTTGACCCAGCAATCTGATTACTGAGTACATATCCAAAAAATTGCAAATCATTCTACTACAAAGATACACGCATGTGTATGTTTATTGCGGCACTATTCACAATAGTAAAAACTTGGAACCAACCCAAATGCCCAACAGTGATAGACTGGATAAAGAAAATGTGGCACATATACACCATGGAATATTATGCAGCCTTTAAAAAGAATGAGTTCATGTCCTTTTCAGGGACATGGATGAAGCTGGAAACCATCATTCTCAGCAAACTAACACAGGAACACAAAACCAAACACTGCATGTTGTCACTCATAGGTGGGAGCTGAACAATGTGAACTCCTGGACACAGGGAGGGGAACATCACACACCAGGGCCTGTCAGAGGGTTGGGGGCAAGGGGGATGGATAACATTAGGACAAATACCTAATGCATGTGGGGCTTAAAACCTAGATGACAGGTTGATGGGTGCGGCAAACCCCCATGGCACATGTATACCTATGTAACAAACTGCATGTTCTGCACATGTATCCCAGAACTTAAAGTATAATAATAAAATAAAATAAATAAAAACATAAAAATAAAAATTGTGTTGCTGATGTTTCTGATTCTTTCCTACAGTATCTAGGGAAAAGAGCAATTAGAATCTAGAAATTATAAGAAATAAAGTCTTCAATAAAATGATTGACATTTATTGATATACATAGTATAAGAGTATAGAATGTAAGACAAAAGGTTGGAGTCAAACTAAGTCATTTTGCATTTTAAGAGTCATATAATGCCCATAATATAACATAAGCATGGACCTCCTCAATTCACAAGAAACGTATCACATATCTCCCCAAACCAGGTACATTTCCTTTGTATACAACATTAAATAGCTTCAATGTAGTTTGTTAATGAATATGTAATTTATTAGTTTATAGATATATATATATAAATGTTTTCCAATAAATTGCTTGCTTGACTAGATCTCAGAAAATGTAGCTTCTCAAAGCAATTCATTCACTTGTTAACTCTACCAGCTCAGAAACACAAAATAATTTTTCTAAGCTACAGTTTTCTAGGTCTAAAGTGAGTAAAGTGAACTGGAGGCAGAGCAAGATGGCAGAAGAGAGAGCTCAATCAATCGTCCCCCTCACAATGACACCAATGTAACAACTATCTACACAGAAAACAACCACCTTTATAATAACAACAACAACAAAAAAAAATCAGGTGAGTCCTCATGGTACCTGGTTTTAAATTCATATCACTGAAAGAGGCACTGAGAAGATAGAAAAAATTGTCCTGAATTCCTGCCATCACCCCTCCTGAACCCCAAGCAGCAATGGCTTGGTGTGCAGAGCATCTCTGTGTGCTGGAAGAGGGAGAACACAGCAATTGTGAGGCATTGAACTCAGTACTGTCCTGTTAGAGTAGAAAAGAAAACCGAACCAAACTCAGCTGATGCATGCCCAGCAAGCCAGCATTTAAACCAGCCCTAGCCAGAGAGGAATCACATATCCCAGGTGTTGAAACTTGAATTCCCACAAACACCGTAGAGTAGAAAAGAAAACCGAACCAAACTCAGCTGATGCATGCCCAGCAAGCCAGCATTTAAACCAGCCCTAGCCAGAGGGGAATCACAGATCCCAGGTGTTGAAACTTGAATTCTCACAAACCTCACCACCATGGGCTAAAGAGCTCTGTGGTCTAAATAAACTTGAAAAGTAGTCTAAGCTACAAGGACTGCAACTCTTAGGTGAGTCCTAGTGCCGAACCTGACCCAAAGACAGAGGACTGGAGTAGAGGAGGCAGGTAACATACTGAGACACCAACTGCGATCATTAAGGAAGTGTTGGCATCACTCCTTCCCTAACCCCAGGCCGCACAGCTTGCAGCTCCAAGAGACTCTTTCCTTCTACTTAAGGAGAGTAAAGGGAAGAATGGGGAGGACTTTGTCTTACATTTTGGATACCAGCTCAGCCACAAAAGGATAGGGCACTAGTCAGAGTTATGAGGCTCCCATTCCAGGCCCTAGCTCCTGGACAACATTTCTAGACATGCCCTGGGTCAAAAGGGACCCTACTATCTTGAGGAGGAACACAGTCCTGGCAGCATTCATCACCTTCTAACTGAAGAGCCCTTGGGTCCTTAATAACTAGCAGTGATACCCAGGTACTACATCAAAGATCTTGGGTGAGCCACTGAGAGTTGCTGGCTTCAGGTGAGACTTAGCACATTACAGCTGTGGTAGCTGTGGGGCAAAACTCCTTCTGCTTGCAAAAAGCAGAGGGAAAAGTAAAGGGAACTTTGTCTTGCACCTTAGGTTCCAGGATGGCCACAGGGATGTAGAGCATCAAGCAGCCACTTGGGTTCCCTGATTCCAGGACTTGATTTTTGGATGGCATTTATGGACCTGCCCTGGGCCAGAAGGGAGTCCACTGCCGTCTAGGGTGAGTCCCAGGCCTGGCAGCATTCACCACAAGCTGATTTTTAAAACCTTGGTCCTTAAGGGAACATAGGTGGTAGTCTGTCAGTACTCTCTGTGGCCTGGGGGATGGTGGCTATGGGGTGAGGTTCCTCTGCCTTTGGACAGGGGAAGGAAGAGTGAGAAGGGCTGTGTTTCATGGTATGAATGCCAGCTCAGCCACAAGGTAAACTTCTAAGGTTTTTTACTCTAGTCCCTGACTCCTAGACTGGACTTCTAGACCCACCCAGGGCCTGGGAGACCTTGCCGCCCTGAAGGGAAGAACACAGGCCTGTCTGGCTTTGCCATGTGCTGATTGTAGAGCCCCAGGGTCTTGAGTGAACATAGGCATTAGCCAAGAAACTGTTACAGCAGGCCTTGGGTGAGACCCAGTGCTATGCTGCCTTCAGGTATGATCCAGTGCAGTCAGAATGGTGGTAGTCACAGGGGTGCTTGTGTTACTCCACTCCCAGCTTTAAGTGACTCAGAACCTAGAGAGAGACTACATTTGTTTGGAAGAAACTAAGGAAATATGATAAGAGTCTCTGCCTGGTAAACCAGAGGATTCCCCAAGATCTTGTCCATCAAGTCGGTACCTCTATGAGTCTGCAAGAACCACAGCATTCTTGGGTTTGGGGTGCCCTCTAAAGCAGATACAGCCTAGATCACAACATCCAAGTCCTTTCAAATATCTGGAAAGTCTTGCCAAGAAGGACAGCTACAGATATACCCAGACAGTGAAGACTACAATAAATATCAAACTCCTCAATGCCTAGACACCAAAGAACATCTATTAACACCAATAGCATCCAGAAAAACATGACCTCACCAGATGAACTAAACAAGACACCAGGGACAAATCCTGGAGAAACAGAATTATGTGACCTTTCATACAGAGAATTCAGAATAGCGGTATTGAGGAAACTCAAAGAAATTCAAGATAACACAGAGAAGGAATTCAGAATTCTGTCAGATGAATTTAACAAAGAGATTGAAACAATTAAAAAGAGTCAGCAGATATTCTGGAGCTGAAAAATGCCATTGGCATACTGAAAAATGCATCAGAGTTTTTTAATAGCAGAATGGATAAAGCAGAAGAAAGAATTATTGAGTTTAAAGACAGGTTATTTGAAAATATACATTTTTTCCTAACCAGTTTCCATATTTATTGCCACTAAGCAGAAGAGTCTGAAGAGTCCAATAAAAAGTAATGAGATCTAATTAAGACATAATGAAATGTCTCCTAGTACAGAAAATTCAACACCCAATGTCTTCACTGCTGAATTCTCCCAAACATTTAAAGAAGAACTAATACCAATCCTACACGAACTATTCTAAAAGGTAGATGAGGAGGGAATACTTAAAAATTTAGTCCATCAGGTTAGTATTTCTCTGACACCAAAATCAAACAGTAACATGTATATAAAAAAAACTGCAGGCCAATATCTCTGATGACTATTGATGCAAAAATACTCAACAAATTACTAGCAAATCAAATTCAACAATACATTAGAAAGGTCCTTTATCATGACCAAGTGGGGTTTATCCCTGGGATGTAAGTAGGGTTCAACATACAGAAGTCAGTCTGTATGATGATACATCATATCAATAGAATGAAGGATAAAAATTGTATGATTATTTCAACTGATGCTGAAAAGCATTTGATAAAATTCAACATCCATTCATGATAAAAACCCTCAAAAATGGATACAGAAGGAAGGTACATTAACATAATAAAAGCTGTATATGACAGAATCACAGCTAGTATTACATCAGATGCGGAAAAGATGAAAGCCTTTTCTCTGAGATCTGGAACAAGACAAAGGTGCACATGTTCACCACTGTTATTCAACATAGTACTAGAAGTTCTAGCTAGAGCAATCCAAAAGAGAAAGAAAGAAAGGTAATCGAAATGGATACCAAGGAATAATTTTAAGAAGTTAAATTACACCTGTTAGCAGATTGTATGATTTTATATTTGGCAAAACCTAAAGACTCCATCAAAGAACTACTAGAACTGATAAACACATTCAGTAAACTTGAAGGATACAAAATCAACATACATCAGTAGCATTTCTATATGCCAACAGCAAAAAAACCTAAAGAAAGTATTTTTTCAAAATTCCATTTACAATAGTCACAAATGAAATATCTAGGAATTAATTTAACCAACAAAGTGAAAGATCTCTATAATAAAAACTATAAAACACTGATGAAGGAAATTGAAGAGGACACCAACAAATGGAAAAATATTTCATGTTTACAGATTGAAAGGATCAATATTGTTAAAATGTCCATGCTACCTAAGCAATCCACAAATTCAATGCAATCCCTACCAAAATTCTAAGAACATTCTTGAAAAAATAGAAAAAAACAATTCTAAAATTTATATGGAACCACAAAAGACCAAAAATAGCCAAAGTTATTCTAAGAAAAAAGAACCAAACTGGAGAAATTACATGATCGGACTTCAAATCCTACTCCACAGCTATAATAACCAAAACAGCACTGTGCTGGTATAAAAACAGACACATAGACCAATGGAACAGAATTGAGAACCTAGAAACAAATCCACATACCTACAGTGAACTTATATTTTACAAAGGTGCCAAGAACGTACACTGGGGAAAAGCAGCCTCTTCAATAAATGGTGCTGAGAAAACTGGATATCCCCTGAAGAATGAAAGTAGACCCTTATGTCTCACTATATACAAAAATTAAATCAAAATAGATGAAAGACTTTAAGACCTCAAACTGCGAAACTCCTACAAAAAAAAAAAAAAAAAGGGGGGGGGGGAATTCTCCTGGACACTGGTCTGGGCAAAAATTTCTTGAGTAATACCCCACAAGCACAGGGAACCAAAGCCAAAATGGCCAAATGGGATCACATCAAGTTAAAAAGCTTCTGTACAACAGATCAACAAAGTGAAGAGACAACCCACAAAATGGGAGAAAATATTTGCAGACCACCTATCTGACAATGGGTTAATAACAACAATATATAAGGAACTCAAACAACTCTATATTAAAAAAATCTAATTATCCAATCAAAAAATAGGCAAAATATTTGCTTAGACATTCCTCTAAAAAAGACATGCAAGTGGCAAACAGGCATATGAAAACATGCTCAACATCATTGATCATCAGAGAAATGCAAATAAGACTACAATGAGATATCAACTTACCCCAGTTAAAATAGCTTATAACCAAAAGACATGCAATAACAAACGCTGGCGAGGATGTGGAGAAAAAAAGAACCTTTGTACACTGTTGGTGGCAATGTAAATTAGTACGACTACTATAGAGAACAGCTTGAAGTGTCCTCAAAAAACTGAGACTAGAGCTACCATATGATCCAGCAATCCCATTGCTGGGTATATACCCAAAAGAAAGAAAATCAGCATATCGAAGAGATATCTGCTCTCCCATGTTTTTTGCAGCACTGTTCACAACAGCTAAGATTTGGAAGCAATAGGGTACATATACACAATAGAGTACTATTCAGCCATGAAAAAGAATGAGATCTTGTCATTTGCAAATACATGAACGGAACTGGAGATCATTATGTTAAAGGAAATAAGCCAGGCACAGAAAAACAAACATCTTAGGTTCTCACCTATTTTTGGGATCCAAAAATCACAACAATTGAACTGATGGACATATGGCATAGACAGATGGTTATCAGAGGCTGACAAGGATAACCAGGCTTGTGGGGGAGGTGGGGATTGCTAATAAGTACACACAAAAAAAGAGAATAAGACCTACTATTTGATAGCACAACAAGATTATTAGAGTCAATAATAAGTTAATAAATTAATTGCACATTTTAAAATAACTAAAAGTGTAACTGGATTGTTTGCAGCACAAATGATAAGTGCTTAAGTGGATGGATAACCATTCTCTATAATGTGATGATTACATATTGCATGTCTGTATCAAAATATCTCATGCACCCCATATATAAGTACATCTACTATGTACCCACAAAATTAAAAATAAATAAATAAAATGAGTAAAGTAAAACATAACTTAATACATCAGTCAGTTGTGATGGGCATAGCGTCAATTAGTAACTGAATTAACTTTAAAAAGAATTAAGCAAGTTGTTGATACTGTTTTTACAGTTAGATTATTATCCAAATAAACACTGAGAAAAAGAAATAATTGATAGAATATAAAATTTTATGAAAATACTTTAAATTAAATTAAATGCTAAATTAAATCCTAAGTTAAAGATTTTTTTCCTATAATCTTAAAGGCTGAGGTAATTTTTCACATAAAAATAAATAAAATAGCTGGGAGCTATATAATTTAGGATTATTTCATCAGTGAAGAGGATGAAAAGCAACTCAAAGTTTTGTAAACAGTGAGAAAATATCTTGGTTCTTATGCCTGGATATCCAGGTCAATGTGGGCCTCAGATTTTGTTAACCCAGGGGCTAGATCATCACATCCATGCTGCTTTCTGTTGATCAAACTGGCAGTTTCACCTAAAATCATTCTTCTCATATTTGCAAGCTGGCCACCAACAGCCATTGAGATTACACTGTCCCATATTCAAGTCTGGAAGGAAAGACAGAGGCCTCCAGGGTCTTAGTCTCAGGAATGAAGAAGAATTCTCTCAGCAGCTTTGTGCTGGTCATGTCTTACACCCGTGTTTGCATATCACTTTTGGATAACCATTCTGTATGTGGGGAGTTTCACCTCCCCAGTAAAGAATGGAAAACACAAGTTCCCAGCCATCCTGTCCCTAGAACTCAGAGGATCCTCACCTTTAGTTAAATGTAGCCATATGAGATTTTAATTTGGAGTAGGGTGATAAGGAAACCGTGCTGAGCTTGCATTTGGCAAAAACACAAAAGGCAGAACATGCATAATGCTTGGAGGAAGCAGTGGTTACACATTTTTTATTTCCAATTCAGAAGTGGCATTAATGCCAAGGCAGCAGCAGTTGAAATAAAATCCAGTGCGATCCATGTGATGCCATGGGAGGAGGGACGTATTGGGAGATCTTTAAGCAACCTCTAATGTGACCCAGTTGGGACATTATTCACAGATCTGTTCCTCCAGCACACAGAAAAGATGTCATAGAGTTAGACATCCTTTATTCACCACTTCAGACACCCTCGGCTTCAACTTTCACTATTCTCCAGGATTGAAGCTGCCTACATGATGTTGGCTCTGATAGCCTTTGTGCAGGGTCAACTTCATAGCGCCTGCTATGAACATTTTATTGGTGGTTTGGGACTCCCATGTTGAAGATATCACAGGACCTAACCCAGTACCCTAGAGTAACCTTTGACCGCTGGGTCAATCTTTCATGGGAAACCTTTGATTGGAACAGGTGAATAAATCTTACCAAGAAGCACATGAAAAATAATTAATGTCACTACTAATCAGGTAAACAAAGTTGTAATCTCAAAGAGAAACTAGTTTACAGTTTAACAATTTTTTTTAAAAGACATCTTCTAATACCAAATTTTGACCAGAGTGTGGAGCAACAAGAACTCTTGCCCACAGTTAATGTAAATATAAATTATTAACACTATTTCGAAAAAGTAATATGTATTACTACATTGGGTTATTTGCCATGCTAAGCAGTTCACTCATGGGTACAAAGACACATCCAAAACAAATTCTTATACATTTGTATTCAGAGGTAATGATAAGAACATTTGTCACAGATTTTATTTAATAAAATCCAGTAACTATAAACACTGCATTATATTTCAACAAAATCAGCTGTGGCATAACCACACAAGTACCACTTACCAGTAAAAGTAAATGAAGTTCATTCATATGCAAAAATGACTGAATTTTAAATGGTGAATATTGAGCCAAGATAGAAATCACAGAATATACTGGGTATAAGTAAAGTTGACAACACAAAAACTAACACAATAAATTTGCAATTTTATTTCTGAATTGGAAATAAAATGTTCATTTTATTCTTCTTCCTTAATTTCATGTACATATTTATTATCTTGTATACATATATTTCATGAGTTTTTAAAATAATTTTTATCTATGAAATGCAAAATAATTTCAAAATAGCATAAAGTCTGAGTACTGTATTTGTTTCCAGAAATGTACCTCTATTATTCCTAGATGTATGTCAGCCAAGAACGTATCTCAGAAACTGCTTATCCTTGCAATAACAAAGGGGAAGGTGATACTCTGAAGACATAAAAATGGCCTGGTGTCTATTACAAATAAATGAAACACCACAGAGTATTGAATTTAATATCTTCTGGTGTTTAGGTCTTAATTTCTAATATGAGGTGCTTTTAAAATTTTCAAGCTATGTTTGATGCAGAAAATTAAACTTGACACATTAAAGAATACCAACTTACTTCAGACTTCTTAAGAAACATGTATTCTTCTATAAGCAGCAACATGTGAATCAAGTTTAAAAGATGATGAACATTTTGGACACTTGCCACTATGTTTGAACAACTTTGAAAGTACTCAACTAACTACAGTAGTATGTGCATAGGAATTAGATTGTTTGTCATTAATTAACCAATAAGTAAAAAAATATATTATTTACTTTTACCTTCTATAATATTGTCAATCACCTTTTTCAAATATCAAGTACTTTATATTTCAAAGTATGTCTTACTTTCTAAATTTATTTTCCTATATAATTAGCAATGCTTGAGATTGTTTGCATAATTAAGAACCACATTACATCTGTGTGTGTGTGAGAGAGACAGTGACATAGCTCAAATCATTCAAAGGTCAAACTTGGACAGAACCAATATTAATGACTTTATCTATTTTATTTATTTTTTACCAAGTGCTGAATTTTCTGTTTTATGTTAGCGCTCACTCTGTGGTGAGACATTGTAGCACAGTCATTAAAAACATCAACACTGGTACTAAACAACCTGGTTCGGAACTTTTGCTCTATAGCTCATTACTTGTGCAATTTGGGAAGTTCACATAATCTTTCTATACCTCAAATACTCAATAGTAAAGCATAGATAACAATGGTGCCTATGTCATATGGTTGTTGTGAGGATTAAACAAATTAGTATAAGTAAAATTGACTCAAAAACATCTAGTAAGTAGTAGATTTTAAGTAAGTAGTACATACATATAAAACATAGCAAGTTTTATATGTTGTTATTACTTGTCTTATTTGTACATTTAAAGTCATATTTAGACATATTAAATATAATTTATAAGTTAATTTTTCAATATCAAAAATTTTAAGATACAAAAAATGTATCTGTCTAGATTATAGATATAGATAATCAGGATTGTTTCAAGCAAGAAATAGCATTCTTCCAATGTTGGATTGATTGCTATAGTGAATGGGCCAGGCATAGTGGCTCATGCCTGTAATCCCAGCACTTTGGGAGGCTGAGGTAGATAGACAGCTTAAGCCAGGGAATTTGAGACCAGCCTGATCAATACAGGGAAGCCCAGTCTCTACAAAAATTAGCTGGGCATGGTGGTTGTGCGTCTTCAGTCCCAGGTAATCAGGAACGAGGAGGTAATCTGGTGGGAGGATCACTGCCAGATCACTACCTCCCTAGCCCAAGAGGTTGAGGCTGCAGTGAGTTATGATCACCCCATGGGCAACAGAATGAAACCCTGTCTCAAAAAAAAAAAAAAAAAAAGAATAAAAAATGGCTTTGTCCAGTCTCTTAATTAATTACAGTATGTGAAATATGTAAAATGTATGAACACAACATACATGATTATCTAATCACTCTTTAGTGGAAGTACTACTTTTCAGTTATCATAAACTCCACATTTATGTAATCTTTGTGTCTGTTTTAAAAGTTGACCCTTAAAAATAAATGCCCAAATGATCGCTGATGGAGCCAGACTCCAGCACATATCCAATTAAGTAAAGTGTTTCCCTAGGTGCTGGGCTAGGAGCAAACATATTTCTCTGGCCCCTGAGAGAGACAAAGTTTTATAGAGTAGGTCCAGATACTGAACATAAATGAACGCTCAGTGCCCCATGGCATGGTTAGGACAATTCATAGGACCAAATCAGCAGCCAGGAGTGGGGCAAAAGCTCAAGTTTGCACAGATAACAAATAATTGACAAAAATCTCACTAAACGTTTTTGCTTGAAAGACAAAAACAACCCATACTGCATTATATAATTTATCCAAAGTCCTGCCAGACATCCTTCAAAGTCCTTGCTTCACTCTTGGAACTGTGACACTGAGAGGACTGAGGCTGAATATTCCAGAAGTCAATGAAGCACATCCAGATGCTCTTCATTGCCACCAGCCCTCCAACTCAGCCAGAAGGCAGCGACATGGGAGTCAGGGAGAGTAGCTCTCCTTATACTATGCTCTTGCTTTAATGTGGGGCACCTACAAAGAGGTGATACCACACACAGACACTCACACACACACCCATCTCTACTAGTGTCTCTGTTGAAAGCATTTATAAAGCCGATATTGAATTCACAAATTCCACCCTGGCAGCAAATGGACAGACCTGTGAGTCAATACTCTAGTGGTCCCAGAAGAAATACAGAAATGTCATTTCTTAGGTCTCTTTTCTTCATCAATCATGGCTGTCATTATATTAAATTCCTATTAGTAGCATTGAAATTACTTGTACTCCATTATATTACAACGCTGTTAAAGATACTGAAATATATTGAAGTTTTACCTTGACATTGCTGTAGTGTCCAGATGTTAAAATAATTTTAAATAGAAACGTGTTAATTTGTTGTTATACGTAACTCTCCCACATGTACTTCTAAAAATCACTTTTGTGTCAGCTAATGTGTATGGTTATTTAATATTGGTTATTTGAGGTTTCATTATACTGATAATATGTCATAATATTTTTAATTAGAAAAGAAGTAGATCTAAAGCTTGAAATTTTAATCAGAAAAAGAATACAATTCGTAGATTTTATTTAAAATAATATTTTAGTACAATTTGAGGGGTTATAATTTTGCATATTATTGGAATACACAAGTATTCTTAGACAAAACTTTATGGATAGAGAATTAATCCTCTGCCAGCATTATGTTGCTCATATATCAGATGAGGATGTTCTAAATGGTTATATAGTGCCTTTTCCCAGGGTACAACTGATGATCAAATATTTTTGGAGAAAACTCTTATTTCTACTTTTTAAAAAAAGAATAAATACTTCAACTTCTTCCAGAAAAAAAAATAAAAAATAAAAAAAACCCATCCAGATCAAGTGGCGTGCATGGTACAGAGTGAAAAGGAATGGCTGAAGAGAAACTCATAAAAAGAAGCTAATGTCACATTGGCTCCGTCTTTAAAATCACTAAAGGAAACGAAGAGCAGACATTACAAGGAAAAGGAAAACATAAACTGCTTATACAGAATATCTAAATTTGGAAGGTGCTGAATGGACAACTGGCTTAGAAAAGCATTCTATTTCATGAGAATTACCCCTGATGTTCGTAATTTCACAGTCAAGCTTTGTTCCCTCTTTTGATTCGATGCAGACATTTGAAAGTGAAGTTCATTAACTGTGTATGCAAATATGTGAATTCTTGTCTGTGTATGTGTGTGTGAGAGAGAGACAGAGTGTGTGTATGTATGTGTGCATAAATATGTACACAAATGCTGTATGTTACAATGTTTTGAACTCTGTTAGTTCAGGCACTAGAGTGTCAGAAGAAAAGAAAACTCAATCCACAACTTTAGTCTAGGGTCATGTTTACAGCTTTTCCTTATAGATTAAAATATGCTCTGTGTCTGTACAAAATATATTTTCACATGTAAGACATTACAACAGGAAAACAGGAACAGTTATGTAGGCATATTTTGCCAACAATGGTGTCAGAAAAAAATAAAAACTAAATAATATGGCAGTTGCTAAAAACATTTCTGCAACCTTGCCAAATAAAGTTTAGGAATATGTCATGTCTGCACTTGAACTGTTTGTTCTCAAGCTCTCTTGGAGAATGTAAGCATGGCCAAACGTCCTAGCCTCAGGCCCTGGGGACTCTGCTCACACTCTTATAATGAAAACATGAAAAAATTATGAACAGTCTTCACATGTCTCTCCAAAAATGACACGTCTTAGTTTTGTCTTCAGTGATCCAAAGTATTTGACATAGAAGATAGATAGTAGTTGGTGGAAATCTTGCAACAATATAATGGAATTCTTCAAAACTTAATAAAGTGCTTTGTGTAAATTGTGTGTTCATCTTTGCCATATATTGCAATTTTATAAATAGAAGCCAGAAAGCATCACTAAACTTAGTAATGCATTAATCAAAGCTAAAATTCACAATAGGCAAGTCATATTGACTAGGTTAAATATGCCAGAGATAAATGTAAATTCTAAGAACTTCAAGTACCTTTTTAATATTAACTGCTTAGTTATTTTTCACATAGTCAGTAATATTCTAGTCACAAAAGCATTTTGGCTTTGCTTTTTAAAATCTTACATGAAATAAAAATTTAAAATCATGGTAAGAAGTGAATTACATTAAACATTCCTAATATAGAAATACCCTCATAATTTCACAGCAATACTTACATGTTCTTGAAGACTTTGACAAAGAAATCTAGAAATAGATTCAAGCTCTCACACCATTTTCCAGATTTTCTCTGCCTCAAATCTTTTAGGTGTTCTACATGTTATTTTAGATTCATGCTATTACTAACAAATAGCCCAGTCAAATATTAGGTAATTTCATATTTGCTATATATCTGAAATATTTGTAATCAATTTGAAAAACAATGTAATAACTTTTATCAGTGACTAATATAACAGACAAATTTATGCTTTTAAGAATATAATATGATTGAGCTTTTAGCAAACCGAATGACTCAACTAATAATTTTTAGGGGCCTTACGACACATTATTTTAAACAATAGGTCCCTGAGTATAAACATAATAACTATTGCAAGAACCAGAATGTTATTTTCACTATAACACATAATGAGAGGGAAGATATATATCTGGCTTTTCTGATTGTCATAGATATTGATTTTAAGAACATTCAGATCCCAGTCATTTGTACATAATAGTGAAGGAAGTAACAAGGACAATTTATATGAGCCTCCTGCCTTCTCCCTCCTCCACAGCCTGTTCCCTTTTTTTCTTTCTCTCATTATCTATGTTGGTCATACTGAACTGCTGGCCTGAATATTTCATATCTCTCTGACTCCAGTTGCTTTTATCTTGGCTTGTAATTTTTTTCTCCCTTTATTGTTTATATAATACCTTTTTGCCCCCAGTAGTCAAATACTATATACAACTTGTCCTGAACTCACCACATGACCTTTCTCCCTTCCCATCCCAGCACCTTGAGCTAATTTTTTCCCTCTTTGGTCACACCACAACTTGGACATAGTAATGAACACTTTGTATTATGTATGTTGGTTTGCATGTCTGTTTACCTACCAGACTGTTGGCTTCTTGAGGACAAGGGCATTTCATTCCTGTATACCAGGAGCTTTGGGCAGGATATGCCACGTGATAGGTACTCAGTTGACTGAATGGAAGATTCTTTCAACAGTTGAAGGAAATTTCTTGGACTACTTTCTTGGACAACAACAATCTGACAGAACTATTTTTAGGACAACCATATTGCTCTCATGTTAGATACGTTACTATCATGTTGTCTTAGAAGTTCAGGAGAGTTGACCTATTATTATTTTTTTCCATTAAGGTTTGCTTCTTAACTGGAACCCATATTGTCTTTTTTTCTAATTGTTAAAAAAAAAAAGTCAAAAGAATTTGTCTTACTGCTAACCTATCTACTCTTTCCTCTAACAAAATGATATTTTCTGATCAACCCTTAATCCAATATATTTCTTCCTCCTCTTCTTTTCCCTCCTCTTCTTCCCCCTTGTTCTTCTTTCTCTTTCTAACCAGTAAAGCTTCCTTGTGTGCTAGAATACATTCCATTTACCCTTACACATGCAGTCTCTACTTTGCTCTGCTCTGTCCCCGAAAGGGTCTCCATTATGAAGTTTGTCCATCACCAACTCAAATAACATCCCCTAAAAGGAGACTTATTCTAAAGTGAAGGAAATAACAATGGGTTTATAGCCATAAATATTACTGGTCTTAAATTGGGTTGCACCAAAACCCAAAAGGTGCTGGCTTGATATAACAATGTTATGGCCAACTAAGAACTAAACTAAAATTCTCAAGAAATGGAGAGCAATCTGGTTGAAATTTTGTCCTATAGGATGTTATATGACTTAAACTAGCTCTTAGTATTTGGAGCCGTCACTCCCATTACCAGAATTTATAGGAAAAGGAACCAAAATAAGAGTCCGAGAGCCATTCTACCATCACCAAAATAACTCACTGAAAAAAAAATATTTACTTCCAGTCCTCAAAACATTTGGTTGAATGGGTTTGGCATCATATTCCTTAAGAAAGAAATACTTCCATCAGAGAACACAGTCAGTCTGTTTATTTTCAAGCTAAGACTTCTTCTTGGCCATTCAGGGCTACCCATATGATTGAACCCACAAAAAGAGAATGAAGTCACTCATTGGCTGAAGTGACTGATTCCAATTCCCAAGATGAACTTGGGTTTCTGCTACACAATTGGGACAAAAAGGCCTATGCCTGGAGCCCAGACGTACTGGGGTACTTCTCAGTACTTTCTTGCCTAAGGGTCCTGGTCAGCTATAGAAATACAGTAAAGATAGGGACTACCATGGAACCAGATCATTTATGATCACTCAGCAAGTAAAGAGTTCCATTCATCTGAGCTGCTGGCAGAGGTAAAAGAACAAAGACTGAGTAGTGGAGAAAGGAAGCTATAATTATCAAACGTAGCCCTCATAACTATCATCAGAAATGGGACCGCAGTGGGACAATGTTATTGTAAGTATTTTTTACTTTCCCTTTTCCTCACTTTCCGACCTTATCTGAGAACGCTGGTGCTAGCTTCTGTTTTAAGTTTCATCTGAGAACACTGGTGCTACCTTTGTTTTAAGTTTCAGATGAACAGATCATTGCATTGCTAGCAACACAGCTGCTGGGAATGTATGTTCAGCACGTATCACTCCATCTGGACAAAATACAAGAGTTAGTACAGAAGGTGAGCTCTGCTTCATACTTCCCATTTGACCCTCCAGATCTGCTCTTCATTTTCCTCTACACTGCCCTGTGTTCCTACAGGATTACCAGTGTAAAAGACATCAGTGAGCTCTCTTGCCCTTTGGCTCCCAGTGGGGTTCAGTTAATGGGAGTCATCAGAAGATCCGAGGCAGGGAAAAGAGTGGGATAAATATTTATTTCCCCTTTTCCTTCCTGTGGGTTGATTTCATGCACCTACCAAAGGCCACAGCTCCTACAAGACAAACTTTTCATCCATTATCTGTTGGTTTCTAATAACCATTCTTTCTTATCACTTTAATGCCTCTTAAGGCCTTGGGGCATAATACCTCCCTATTTTTACCAGGCCTAATGGGATTACTCTATCTTACATTGATTTCCCCGTACTTGGTCCAAAGGTTTGGAAGTAATCACCATGTGTTAAACTTTCTTCAATTACCATCTCTTTCCGCCACAAAACAAAACAAAACAAAAAAAAACCAAAAAGACAACCTGTCTGATACACAGATGTCAACATCTGCAAATTGTGTCCATAATTAAATTACATGTATCAAATATTTCTTTTCCTTTTATAATATATCATACAAAACAATCTTTTTTCAATATACTATTAAAATGAGTAGAAAGGCATATTACAAAAAAAAAGTAAATAGATTCATGGAAGTGCTAAAAGTTGAAAAGAGTTTATGCCATGAGAAGGTAAGAAATGATGACTTTAGAAAATAGTAAGGGTGTAGTTGTACAGAAGGATAACCTAGATCAAAGGAATCACATCTTAACATATGCATGGATGAGGGTTGCAGGTGATTGAAACTTTTCTCAGCGATAAAAATAAAAAATAAATAAAATAATAAAATAAAATAATGGTTTTAAATGTGGAGTTTTTAGTTACAGAGATCAGGAAAGAGCTTGAGACAACTGTGATAGAACTTAAGTAAAGGTTCATTTACAAAGCTCCTCAGTCATTCAGTCTCTACCCCCTCCTCAGCATGTGCAGGGCAGCTGAGCATAGATGCTTCTCCAGCTGAAGAGCTCATCTTTAATCTGAGCGGAAGATTTTCCTGAATGTCTTACAGTGGCAGCTGCAGTCGGTGAGAGGAGGAGAAAACAGAAGAAGATGGTTCTGAATCTCCTTAATGGAGCTAGTTATTGAGGAGAGAAAGGGAAAAGCAGCTCTACCTGAAACAAAATTAATCAAAGTACACCACCCTGAACTAAGTCCTCCACCCTATGGTATTTCTAGCCTGCATGCCCTACAGCCTCATAATCTAAAGGGAAGCTTGCCTGACAACTGGACTGGCTCACAATCAGGCTTCTGACCTCACAGGAGGGGGCCTTTAGGGCAACAGACCTACAAAACTGCAAAGCAAACCCTGCTGGCAAAGGGATCAATCAGCATAGAAGCTAATTCACAGATGTGAGTGACACATTGAGCTTCAATAGTTATAAAATGTCAACAGAAATAATGAAAAAATTGGAATAATGTGTTTAATCCATGGTAGTAAATTCAGATTTAAAGCATGTATTGCGTCTCTAAAATAAAAACAGGCTGACATATAAAAGAACAATAAAAGAACATAAAAGAACTATTAGAAATGAAAAGTATGAGTGCCAACATTAATTTTAAAAGAATCAAAAAGAACACTTAATAAAATAGGTGGTCCTTGATTAATAATTTGGATGATAAAGACAAGGAAATATTCCAGAATAGAAAATTTAAAACACTTAGATATTGAAAATATTAGGAAATTAAATGCCAATGATAAGAAAGTATAACATATACCTACTGGAGAACCAGAAGAAAGAAAAGAGACAAATGGTGAGTATAAATAATTACAGAAATAATAGAAAACAAGTCTATAAGAAGAATATTTAAATTGAAGGACATCATGGATTACGAGAAAAAAATGAAAGCCAGAGAAATAATTCTGAAGTTTCAGAATTCCAAACACCAAAAGAAAATAATAAAATATATTGCAAGAGAAAAAAAAAAAAAAACACAGAGAAAAGAGAATCAGATTGACATCAGAGTTTTCATTAGTACCATTGCATGTCAGGAAAAACAAAAAACAGACTTAATCTAGAATTCTAGATTAAATTTTTAAAAACTTAAAAAGAAAATATTTTAGGCTGCAAAGCTCTAGTGTCCACAAGTATCTTCTGAATATATATATACACACACACACACACGCACATATACACACACACACACACATTCACATACACATAATCTAGGTAAACAAAAAAGAAGTTGGACAATGAGAAAATGATCCAAGTGAAGAGTAATGTGAAAAGAAACCACAAGGTGATTTGAACAGTAGGTAATATAGCACCAAAAATTCTTCAGGAAGAAAATAGGTCTCATTCCCTAAATTGTTTGATTAAGTCACCTCTTAATGATAATTTAAAGATACATATACATAACTTCTTAACAATAAAGGCAAATAAAAGATCCAAGTAAAAAAAAATCAATTGTTCAAGAATGGCAGAGTCCAAATATAAAGAAACTTTATTCAAATTATTCTGAAAAATAGAGGAGGAAGGAATACTTCCAAATACATTATATGAAGCCAGGATTCTCCTGATACCTAAACCAGAAAAGACACATCAAAAAAAGAAAATTACAGGCCAATATCTCTGGTGAATATTGATGCAAATATCCTCAAGAACATACTAGCAAGGCAAATTCAACAACATACTAAAAAGGTCATTCATCATGACCAAGTGAGATAGATCCCTGGGATGCAAGGATGGTTGAATATACACAAATCAATCTATGTGATACATCACACTGACAGAATGAACGACAAAAGCCATATGATCATTTCAATTGATGCTGAAAAAGCATTTGATAAAATTCTACATATTTTTATGATAAAAACTCTTTTAAAAGTGGGTATAGAAAAAATATGTCTCACATAATAAATGCCATATACAACAGACTTATAACTAGTATCATATAGAATGGGGGGAAAACTGAAAGCCTTTAGCTAAGATCTGGAACAAGACAAGGATGCCTAACGTCACTATTGTTATCAACATAGTTCTGCAAGTTGTAGCTAGAGCAGTCAGACAAGAGAAGGAAATAAAGGGCATCCAAACAGAAAACGAAGAAGTCAAATTTTCCCTGTTTGCAGATGATGTGATCTCATATATGAAAACACCTAAAGAATCCACCAAAAACCTATCTCACTGCTAGGTGTGTAGTCAAATAAAGAAAATCAACATATCCAAGAGATGTCTGCACTCATGTTTATTGCAACATCATTCACAAGAGCCAAGATTTGGAAGCAACCTAAGTGTCCATCAACAGATGAGTGGATAAAGAAAATGTGGTACATATACACAGTCAAGTACTATTCAGCCATAAAGAGAATGAGATCCTGTCATTTGCACCAACATAGACAAAACTGAAGGTCATTATGTTAAGTGAAATAATCCAGGCACAGAAAAACAAACTTCACCTGTTCTCACTTATTTACTGAAGCTAAAATTTAAACAAGTGAACTCATGGAGATAGAGAGTAGAAGGATGGTTACCAGAGACTGGGAAAGTTAGCAGAAAGGTAGGGAGAAGTGGGGATGGTTAATATGCACACACACACACACAAATAGGAAAAATGAATAAGACCTAGTATTTGCTAGCACAACAGAGTGACTACAGTAAAAAAAATAATGTAATTATACATTTTAAAATAACTAAAAGAGCACAATTGGATTGTTTGAAACACAAAAGATGAATGTTTGAAGTGATGGAGACCTAATTTACCCCGATGTAATAATTATGTATTACATAACTGTATCAAAATATCTCACATATCCCATAAATATATATGCCTATTATGTGCCCACAAAAATTAAAAATTGAAAAAGAAATATGAAGAAATTTTGTTCACAGCAACTGAATTAAAAAGAAAAAATAATTCATTTGCCATCGAATGAACTTAGCACAAATTGTGAGCCCAAAACAATACTAGAATGTTTTCTACATGTTAAATAATTTAATTCTCATAATAGTCTTGAAGTAAATATTTACGATGTGATAGTAAACATACAGACAATGAAACTGATGCTCTAGACATTTAAATTTCTTGCCCAAGGCCTTCCAGATAATAGTGAAGGGAATGGGGTCCAGTGTCCAAAGACAAAATGGGCTCATTGTTTAATGTTAAAATTCACAACGCTAATTTTTTTTCTACATTTTCAACTTTTCTTTTAGATACAGCAGCTACATGTGCGTATTTGTTACATGGGAGCATTGTGTGATGCTGAAGTTTGGAATATGGAATCCATCACCACGACAGTGAGCATAGTACCCAATAGATAATTTCTTAGCCCACACCCCCTCCCTACACCCTCTAGTAGTCCACAGTGTCTATTGGTCCCATATTTATGTCCATGCTGATACTAAATTTAAATTTAATTTGAATAACCATTTGTCAGGATATTGAAAGCATTCCTTATCAAGGGAAAAGCTGGATTCAAACATTAATTTTTACTCATTTAACTATTCAACAAATATTAATTGTGCTGATGTTACAGGCCACACAATATATTCATAACACAAAGAAAAATAAAACATCTCAGCCTTCAAGAAGCATATAAATTAGTAGATTATTGACCCAAGATACATGCACGCTTAAAATAAACTTCTTTATCATTAAGCTGTCATCCCTGCTCATTACTGCCTTAGAGATTTTTGACCCTTTGATCATGGTATCCCCACATTAGCCTTCCAGATAATTCCATGAGAATCCCTACAGCCCAGAGATGTTTTACACAAAGGAAAAAATATTGTTTGAATCCTTCAACATGAATCACTATGGTTGAGATTATTGAAGTTTTCAATGCTTTATAATATCACTTCCAGATCTTTCTTATTCCATATAACACTTGTGAATAGGCACACTGAGAAGAGGCAGTGGGCCCACAGGACTGAAGAAAGTCAGAAGAATATGCAGATGGAAACAGAAAGATGTTCTTATAAGTTACATGCTCAGCTATGATCTAATAGAGGAAGAAGAAATTAAAATAATTGTTTGTTGTGATACTTGAAAACTCAGCTGGTAACTCACCATGGGGATTTCACCACGTTATCTTTAGGAATACCTGAAGTTACTGGTTCTGTAATAGATTATTGAGGCATTTAAAAATTAAGGGAAATTGTATGACTCAATCTTTTCCAATAATATTAGTTCATGCAAAAAATAACATAGATTTTACTGTGGACACAAAAATTCCCAGAAGTGACATGCTTGTAAATAGTTACACTTTCAGTCAATTAATTTCTTTGAATTGTGGGATTTAAAGGACTCAGTAAGCATGAACAGGAAAAACATGTAAGTCAGTAAAATATTAACCACTGTGTTAGACTGGGAATGACAATTTTCAACAATGTTTTATGCTTCGTTAGTCAGTTAAATTTTCTATCAACATAGGCTTAGTAACCAGTTGAAAACCATGATCACATTCTGGAAATTCAGATTACGAATACTAAAGATATAGTCTCCTTTGTCATAACAGGCAACATGTATTCCTTAAAAAGAGTAAATATAACATAGAAAAATACAAGTCCACATAAATAATAGAGAATTTATGTTTAATTTTCTAAAGAAACTATTTCTTAATTTAGTTGGTTGTTATTTTTTTGTTCACTGTAAAGTTTATTCTTTCATGGTTTAGCTGCTTTATATAAATGACTAGAATAAAAATGGAATGATCAGTCTTTTGAAAATTAGTGTATCATCATGTATATATTTGTCCTCTAACTTATAAAGAATTTTCTGTGAAAAGACAAGGTATTTGTGTACCTAAAGCATGTGATAATCTTGGCTCACTAGGTTGCCATTAAAAAGAGCAATTTAATATTTCCTAAACCAAATATTTCTTATACATCTTCTCATTGAAATCTATAAGCTAGGCATTATATTATTCTTATATTCTCACATTAGCAAATAAGAATCTGAGGGTTAAAAGACCCTTGTCAAGGCCACACAACTAGCGAAAGATGAACCAGCACTCCATCTTAGGCAGTCAGAATTCAGAATTGAAGCTTTAAAACACCATGTATTATTGAGATATGTTCTCAAGCCACACACACACAGTGGTAACTGTGATGTAGCAAAACCATCTGCATAGCAGTATGTTCTACTAAAAAAAATTAAATGCACCTACATGCATACATACATACATACACATGTAGAAAAAAAGATTAAGACCAAAATAGTAATCACTATTATAACTGTATAGTGGGATTATAGGGAACCTCTTTTTTTTTTATGCTTTTCTATAGGTTTTCAGCTTTCTGCAAAAAATACTTAGTTTTTTTAACTAGCTCAGATTAATTGAAATCCTTATCAATTTTTTCTTATAATGCTAATAAACTTTGGATATAATCTTATGACCTCAATATATGATTATAATAATACATGAAAAGGTTTTATCTTTGATCTAGTTACTCTAAGTTTGATAATTTTGTTTTGAAGTTATGAGGGTTAAGAAATATTCTGATCTGAAAACATTGCCGCCACCTATAACTTGAGTACTAATTCTAGAGAATAAATATTATTCAGCTACAGCTTTTGCTAATATTTGATTTGATTTCAAACAGGCATTCTTGAAGTATATTCTGTCTTCTTGAGATTTAAATAAGATAAAGTATTTAGCCACCAGTTCACAGGATAAACACAAGAAATATCAGCTAACTATAGCTCATATACATCTGAAAAGGAATATCAAAACTATCTAGTATTTATTTTTGAAAAATTACATTTTTATTTTCCCTTCACATTTTTTCAGTTGAATAGGAATTCTCTTAATGGAATTCTGTTTAACCATTTGCCCACTCCTCTCAATTCCCCCATCACACTTCCTCTGCTGGTTTGCTTGCAGACTGCTCCCCTCCTCATTTGAGTCGTAGCTCCCAAGTCAATTATTTTCCCTACATTTGATATTCTCTTCAAAGCTGTTATCATAATCATATACATTAATTTACACATGAACAGATTAAATATAATTATGAAAATTTTTCATTTCAATGGAAAAAAGATTAAATACTTTGGGAAAACAAAATAAAAATGAATTTCTAAAAGAATTGATTTTAATTTTAGATGTGGAAAGAAGACAAGTGCAAAAGTTAGAGAAAAAACCTAGAAAAATTCTGTGCTTAAATTGCGTGTTAATATTCCTGAATTCTTATTCTACTTTTAAAAAACGTCAATCAATGTCTTCAATGGACATAAATATTACTACAGTGAAGATAACATATTTTAAATATACATTAAATATGTGACCTAAAACAACCAGAATTGTATTCAAATACTTGGTATTCTATATGTGGAATCAGCTCCCTTAAACTTATTTTTTTACACTTGGTATTTTATATGTTTGTAATCAGCTTCCTATTTTTTTCTGGAAGCATGCTTATTTTAAAGCACTAATTTTTGTTCATATCACAAACATAAATTTTAGTTTCATAGGAAATGTATGTAATTGTAGTGAAATGGATATGAAATTAATATGATGTGACGAAATTCAACTCAATTAAAAAAACAAATTTAAATATACCAAACATGACTGAATTATTTACACAATGCTAATTATATCTATTTCACAAATTTGATTTTACATTTTACTTCCAAATCCATCATAAGTTTTACAACTTAATAAATACTAAAAAGAATTCCTACCCAGGTAATTTTGGGAAATCACAAAATATCATGAAAGGAGTCTTGTAAATTTATACATCAAAAAGCATTTCAAAATGTATTAAATTTAAATGTAAACACTTGACCATTTGGATTTAAAAGAGATATCCAATCCACATGAGTTCAACATGTCAGTGACAGTTTTAAGGAAAATTAACTCGAATTCAGTATGATTTTCAACAGTTTAAGAACAGTTGAAACTTTCAAAAAACATTTAAATACATCCATTATCAAAATAATTGTCTTGCCACCATTAATGGCATTTTAACACCTTAACTGTTTGATAAAGATTGCCATGCACTATGATTGGTGGTCACATCAAATTCTAAACACTCAATTCAGAAAGAATCTCTGGGTTTTGTTTTTGAGAATACCTCTAAAACAAAACAGTTACCACACATATTCATGATTCTCAGAAAGTTATTTGTTCTGTATGATTTAATTTTTATACTTCTTTAAGTGGTATTTCCCAAAGTGAAAATCACTCCACAGTACGTGTTATCTAGATCAACATTAAGAAAAAATGAATATACCTCCTTTTGTTCATATCCCCAATCCACTCTCCCTGAAAATAAACTTAGAGTAAGTAGATATATTCAGTGCTATTGGGGAAAATATTGTAGGCAGGTTAGTTACACGTAAGAACTACTGTTATGAATAGTGAGATGGACATAATGCCTTTCCTGCTTTATTTCAAATGGATATTGGAAGATTAGAATAAGAAAAAAATAGATAAAAGACTGTTGAAAAAAATACGAAGTCTACATATAGTTAAGAAAGATCAAAACAAAAGAGGATGTCCGAAGAGATGCTGGAAGAAAGTGCTAAACAGGAAAGGGCTGTGGCCCATGTGGTAGGCTACATTCGCACCCACATAGAGTACGTGTGCTCTGAGACGCCAAAGAGTGCATTAAGATATCTTGGCTCTAATTGGGGCCTCTGTAAATGTCAGTACATTTATCATGTTGTTTAGGCACCACACTGTTTAAAACCACAGCAAAGGATTTATCTCCTTTTGGGTTGGTGTTTGGGGTCAAAAGCTACTAAAAATTGTTTCAAGTTTCAGGTTACTCTTTATTTTACTCAGTCTTAATCAACATATGAGACTCTCTGGTCCTTTCACAAAAGAATAATTTAAAGTACATTAATTAATGATTTATTAAATGTAAAGTCACTAAGTTTATTGATAATCCTATCATTAAAGAATAATGTGGGTAAAAGGGCAATGCATATAATGCAATTGAGCTTCAAGAAAGAACAAAAAATGAACTACCTTTTAAAGAAAATCCAACAGTTTATTAGAAGCATGACAAAATAAACAAGTAAAGGTATGGTGATAAGAACCAAATGGAAAAAAGAAGTGTATGTGCATTTGCCAATTTTATAGGAAAGTCACCAACTGTAAATGCAACGAGGAATCTGAATGAAAGGCTTCCACACTACTTATTCCAGTTGCAGTACATTATGGCTGTGGTTATTAGACAACTCTTCATATTGGTAAAATTGAAGTTTCCACTGGGCATTTATGTCACTGCTGAAGTCACAAAAATTAAAAACAATCAAAATGAGTTATCATTATATATCAAGACAATTCCTATTTAATGAATGAAATGTAATTTTCATCTACTTTCTAGGTTCCAGGCTGGTCTACAAGGTCAAGTATAAGGAAGGTGTGTGATTTCATCTGAATACAAAAATTAAAGTAATAACATGAGGAAAATCTCTCTTGGCTATCCGTGGTTACATTTTCTCTTCTAAAAATAAAGCTGATGTTAACTGACTTGTCAATTACCCTGAACATTTCTGAGTAAAATTTCAAGCAAATTAAAATCTATCTCACAGTTTATTCTACATTCAGTAAAGCAGATACCACAAGTTACTAAAGTAAAGAAAAGTAATCAAGAAACTTGTAATTTATTTGTGTGGCAAGACCTTACATGTACAACCATCTGATCAAAATCATCTAAGATACATGATTATAAAATAAAATTCCGATAGTGAAAATAACCATAGTGAAACGTGGAAGTATTATGACATCATCCATTTTCATGCAGATGGGAAGCTAAATCATAGGGTAATGAGCAAATTAAAATTAGAAATAAAGAGGAAAGAAGGCAATGTGTTTAGTTATGAGGAGATATGTGTGAACATCACCACACTGTCAGTTTATGGTGACATGAACACATCTCAATTCTAAATTTGTTTTTTTTTTTCTTTTTTTCATAAGAAACTCCATAGACTGTTTTTACAAGAGTTGGCAAAAGTAGACACTCAATAAATATTTGTTCAATGAAATGAATTTTTACTAGCAAACAATATATACTCATTGGGGAATGTTGTATGCAGACTTTCACCATAGCAAATGATACATACTGAGCTAAGTAAGCCTTTTCTGGAAAACTAAGCTTTGTCTCAATTAATTTGCCATAGTCCTGGCCCAACCATACATCGAAGCCTCTCACATGTGGCATTTTTCTTCCTTTTCCAGAGGGACATTCTGATCAATATTGTTGAAAATAGCTTATTTCATTGTGTATTTCAGTTCCAGAGTTGCCAGATTAAAAAAAAAAATCTAGTTAAATTTGTATATGAGTTACACAATAATACTTTTTCAGTATGTCTCATGCGATACTCAGGATACCAGTCAGTACTTGGAACTTTTTACTGAAAAATTAGTCATTACTAATCTTAAATCCCAATTTAACTAGCATTAAGTCTGGTAATCTTATTCAAGTCAGTATTCAGACTGTGCCCATAAACTTCATTGAAACTGACAACATCATGAAACATTTACTGGCTCTGTATTCTGGGGAAGAAAGTCTAGTTAGTGGAGTGTTGTGACTGGTTCCACTCTTCTCATGCGTTGTAAACATGTTTAAAATGCATTCCTTTTTTTAATAATATTAATGTAAAGCTAAAGATGTTTAGAAAAAAAAACAATGGGTTTCATAGTGTCTTTTTCTGTCAAATCATCTCAGTGTGTCTTATAAGTGGCAAATGGATGACCTCTCAAATGTCTTAGGGAGACATAAACCATGTTTTTCATCTGAAGATCAGACTGAGAAAAAGGGGGAAAAAACGTGTTAACTCCATGTGTGAAAAAGAAGAGAGATGGGAGTGGAACTTAATTATATAAACTTGTCATTGAATTAATTCAACATACACAGTACATAGTGATATTTTGCACAACTTCAGAACATTCTTGAGTGTAACTAATTGAGACATGACTCATTGATGAGCAGTCATTCCAGTCATTCCGGCCACTGCATGAGATATCGTTGAAAGCAAGTGTACAGCCAGAAAATGATTATTCACACACTATCAATGGAGTTGTAGCTCACTTAGCAATTAAGAGTCATTTTTACTTCTGAACCTACAAGCGTTTCTAATGCATCTTTGAAAGTTTTATGTAAAACTTCACATAGGAATACATGAGGAGGATGTATTTTTCTATTTCAAATTTTATTTTTGTAGCGTACACTGTTCTCAATCTATTACCTCTACATTAAAAACATAATTCAAATGCTTGAAACAATACTCTGCACTTATGATGCATACTTTTTTTTTTAACATATAATGGCTCCTTATTATGATTTTGACTTTGCCCATAATGGACTGAACTTCTTATTTTCCCAGAGGAGAAGACAGCAAGGAAAAGAATTTTTTTAAAAATTAAAACTTTAAATTATCCGCTTTGCTTTGCATGTTTGTTCCACCCTTATTATGGATATGGGACAGAATTATCACTTTCTGGAATGTTTTCATTTAGTGGAGTATTGTGCTGTGGACACCCTGACATATTTTAGGGTGTATTTTGAGCCTCTTTTGTCTCCTCCCTTCAGCACGCTATGCAGATGTGCCACTGGTGGCATTTCATGACTAATTTTCAAGTCTACATTTGGTCTTACACTGTGAAAAAAAAAATATGACATTGTTTTATTAGCTTTGATTTTTAAATGGCAATAATAAGGTTAAAATTTCATCTGTTCATTTAAGGTATATGTCATCCAGAGCATATAGTGACTTAGTGTTAACCAAAATGCATGTTAAAGTGCTTTAGAAATCATGCAATTCAGATAAATGCTAAATCCTACCTTCAATGGGGCTAAACTCATAGCCCCATAACAGCTACTTATATAGCACTTACATTGTATTAGTTATTACAAGTAATCTAGAGATGATTTAAAGCATATGAGAAAATATGCATAGGTTATATGTGAATACTATGCCTATTTATTTATTTATTTACTTTTCGAGACACAGTCTTGCTCTGTTGCCCAGGCTGGAGTGCAGTGGCATGATAGTTGGGATTACAGGCATGCGCCACCACGCCCATACTATTCTGTTTGGATCTTACACATCATACCTATAAAAAGTTGATCACTAAAATGCCTGTGTGTGTATATATATATATATAGTTATATATATATAGTAGTTGTTTCATTCTGCAAGAATATTAGACAACACAATATGTATGTGTCAAGGTGAGACAAATAGAGGCAAGGTATCAGGGCTGCTTAACACCTAACACAACACTTAGAGTGCTTCTTTAATGTAAGATATAAGCATACCTTTCACATAATATGGTAACAGCAGAATTAGCTTAGTAGTAATCACCATTCCTGGAAAGATAACTCAGAACAAATAAGTGAAAAATTCATCATCTTTTATGAGAGAGGACATCATTTTAGAGCTAGGATAAGTATGGATATTGACTAGAGAAAAGATAAAAATCATGTAGTAACAATGTGCAGAACCTATTCATATCAAGAAGAGAGTGGATATTTTTGTGAGCCTAAGCATATTTTTGGACCCAGAAGCAGAATTCAACTACATAAAAACCATTGTCACGGCTGGTTCCATATAACAAGTGTAATATGTCCTGGAAAGTAGCCTATGGCAACAGTGGTTGCCTGATCCAGTTACTGTGAACTTTATTCAATGAAAAGTTCTGCCTAACAAATGCATTCACCAGTCCTGCTATGGAGGAACAGGTCTCTAAAACAAAGACGTTGTTTAATATTATCATTCTTGGATTGGTGTATCTGAATATAATATAATCTATTCTTACATAGGCTTTTAAAAAATATTGAGTTGAGATTTGGGGAGTTGAGGTTTGAAGAGAATGAAGGTCCAAGGTGCTCATAACAGTGGAAATAACTTCCTTTAGGGACTAAAAGGCTAATGTTTGTAACAAAAAAGATATTTGGTGGTAAAACTAGAATAAAAAAATATAATATAATACAATGTAATATAATATAGAACTGAAACTGCACACTTTAGCAATCCTGAACAAATTTTTAAAACAATGTGGGTCTATATGAAATGTTCAACACTAGATCCTTATTAAAATTATATTTATATGTGAGGAAGTAATTTTGATGCTTTCATCAAATTTGAAGCTGCCCATATACACAGAGCTCTTATTAGCAATGCAAAGAGTACGAAGATATATAAAGAAGCATGCACTTTCAGTAACACAGGATAGAAACCGAGAAGCTCTGTTAATAATGAGTATGAGGAAGAAAGTTAATCCAAATTTCAGAGGCTTTGGAACTGCATAGGAATGAGCTTTTCAGGTTATTAGTTTCATTGCTCATTAACTAGACAGACTTGAGAGCTTAATAATTAACCAGAGAGTCTATTTATAGCATTTTTAAAACATGGTCTTTCCTAGGAGTTCTGGGCTGTTTATCATATTGCTCCGAGTTGACAAGGTCATGCAGAATTTTAGTGTGAAGAGAGACTATAAACTCAAGGTCCAAATTCCCTAGGTTGTGTTGGAGGTAAACTGGCATGAGAAAGTGATAACAGAGCAGGCTGGGCTTTTTATCTTCCCCAGATCCTCTGGAACATCTCTTTGAAGGCTTTTTTTACCTAGGTGCAATTTTGTCCCCCTTCCATTAAAGATTACTCAGTTATCTCAACAGCTTCTATTAGGGTTAAGTGAATTTACCTCAGCCTTCTAAAAGGAAACCAGACTCCTACAAGTTGCTAATATACACTTGCTAACCCATGACCAGGTCACAAATAAACTTGCTTATAAAATTTATGTGGATTCTTTGCTTCACGTGTCGCTCCTCTACTCCACTTTAAGCCTTCTTCTACTAACGTGTTTTCTTTTTTTAATAATGAACATCTGTGACAGCATCTTTGCCAAAATAAATAAAATTAAGAAGATGATTCTGTGGGGTTATGCTAAACAATTTTTTAAACAGGTTCAGATTTCTTCTGAACAGAGTACAAAATAAATGTCTCCGTATGCTGGTTCCTATTTATTATTGTGTGTGAGAGAGAAAGGCAAAGCTAAGAGAGAGAGTTAGAAAGACAGACCATAATTATAGTCATTAAAAGTTACTTAGCACAGTTTTATAAGTGACTTTTTAATTAAGAAATGTTTTCAATACAAAGAAGGGGTCCTGCTTTCTCATTCAATAAGTTTTGATGTGTATTTTCCAAAACGTTTTTATTTCTGTCATTAAGAGGAAAGCCAGTCCATTTTGGTGTTGGACTTGCCGGAAGTGTTGTGGCCATCAATGTTATCAGTTTTGCTCCTGGCTAAAGTAAAATCCCGTTCTTCCTCTGCTGTGCTTCTTTTCTGGCTTTACATGCACAAAACAAACTGTACAAACATGTCAGGAAAGGACAATAAAAGGCTAACTCTTTCCATTGCATCACAGATTTGAAACAGTCAAGACAAATGATTAATCCACGATGCTTCAAAACTATTTTTTCTGATAATAATATTTACACCAGGCTTCTTTGCTTCCTTTTTTTTTTTTCAAGAGGTATCTTTTCTTTCTTTCTTTACCTTCAAATTATCTACTTCCTTTGGTTTTAGATTTGTTTGTCATTAGCAGGACAAAGTTACAGTTTTATTCTATTTGCTAGCCTAGTCTACAAATCGTTGTCTTTAACAGGAGTTTATATTATGTTTTCCTTTAATGTTATACTCTTCTACTCAGGCTTGGGTCCCTGATCCTAATTGGTGACTTCTCTGTCTCCAGCTGGTTCTGTTTATCTTTCTCTCCTTTTTCCTTTCCTTTGGGTAATTTTTATTTTTTTATCCTCGTCTACTGGATCTCTTTCCTGCTCCTTATTTCTGTATTACTGTTGTCATAAATTTTAATTCAATCTTTTAAACTATATGACATTTCATTACCGTTTTATAAATGAATATCTGTTTTGATTAGTGATTCTCAAATTTAGATAAGGAATTCTCAAAACTGATCCCAAGGAACATTTGGCAAAGCATAGTGACATTATTGGTTGCCACAATTGGGAGCTAAGAGTAAGAGGTGACACTGGAATCTAGTGGGAGAGGAAAAGGATACTGCTAAATGTCTTGCAATAAACAGGACAGCTCCTGTATTAGTCTATTTTCACACTTCTAAAAAGAACTACTGGAGACTGGGAAATTTATAAAGAAAAGAGGTTTAATTGACTCACAGTTTCTCATGCATGGGGATGCCTCAGGAAACTAACAATCATGGTGGAAGAGGAAGCAGGCACATCTTACACAGCAGCAGGACAGGAACAGAGTGATCAGGGGAAATTACCATTTATAAAACCATCAGCTCTCATGAAAACTCACTATCACAAGAACAGCAAGGGGGAAACTGTCATCACAACCCAATCACCTCCCACCAGGTCTCTCGTTAGATACATGGGGATTACAGTTAGAGATGAGATTTGCATGGGGACACAGAGCCAAACCATATCACCTCCCTACAGCAGAGAGTTCCTGGCTCAAAATGTCAATCATACTGATCTTGAGAAACTCTGGTTTCAATTTAGCCATATTTGCCACTTTCTTTGCGTTTCACTTTTCTTGCTTCCCATACTTTACGTCTGAGCTCACTGTCCCTCTACCGGAATCAAGGGTATATGCTTAACAAACTCAGTTTTTGCTGTTGTCTTCTCTCTCTCTCTCTCTCTTTCTTTCTTTCCTTTTAACTTTATCTTTATCCTTGGAATTTATTTTGCAAAGTGTGAAATTATAGAATAGAAGTTTTCTTTGGGTTACATGTCAACTATGGACAAATAAGCTGGCAACTTAGTACTCACTCATTTGAAAGAAACCTTTCCTTTTATCTCTGACTGTGATGCAGCTCTTCCTTCAGGTATTTGATGTACTGATGTGCACTATGATGTATCACAGTGTAGATTTCTTATTATTTTTCCTGGTTGGAGTTCACTGAGCTTTTTGAATTTGTGAGCAAGTATATTTAATCACATCTGGAAAATTATTAACTATTACTTCTTCACATTTTGCCACTGTTTCTCCTCTCTCTACTCTTCTTAAAGACCAATTAAACATGTTGAAGCACATTCACAAACTCCATGTCTCATAACCTCTTTTTCATATTTTCCATCTTTTTTGGTTCCTTGCACACCATTCGGGATATAGCTCTTAGATTATCAACTATCTCTTTAATTGTGCTATTCTGATGTTCAACCAAACAAACCACTGAGATTTTTTCTGTTAGTTATTTGATTTTTTATTTCCAGAAATTCAATTTTTTTTTTTTTTTTTTTTTTTTAAGATGGAGTCTTGCTGTATCACCCAGGCTAGGCTGGAGCACAGTGGCGCAATCTCGGCTCACTGCAACCTCCGCCTGCTGGGTTCAAGCAATTCTCCTGCCTCAGCCTCCCAAGTAGCTGGGACTACAGGTGAATGCCAGCTAATTTTTTGTATTTTTAGTAGAGACGGAGTTTTACCATGCTAGCCAGGCTGGTCTCAAACTCCTGACCTCGTGATTCATCTGCCTCGGCCTCCCAAAGTGCTGGGATTACAGTGGTGAACCACTGTGCCCAGCCCCCAATTTGATTTTTTCCCTAAATCTACTATGCTTCCTTTCATATTTCCTGTTTCTTCCAGATTTTAAAGCTAGTGTTTTATTTCTTTAAAAGAGTAAGAATAGTGAATTTTTATTACCTGTAATCACTACATTTGAAATATATGCAGACCTGTTTCTTCTGTTTCTTTTTTTTTCCTGCTGTTTCTGGCTCATGATATTTTGTTTTATTGTGTACTCAGTTGTCTTAGAAGGATACGCCCATTTTACAAAAAGAATATTTATGGGACTCTTTAAGGACTAGATGAGGTTCCCCTCCTCAAGATGATTTGGCTTTGCTTCTGGGTACACTAACAGTCTGAGAATTCTTCAATTCAAGTTCCTAGTTTGAGGATACTGAAAGCACTCATCTCAGGATGAGAATGCAAAACTTCAGGGACTGTTTTTTACCTTTGTCTCCTAAGCTCATATATGCCCTAAGCATGTAACTCTAATGACCCAGCTTAATGACGGGAGGGTCTTTACTACATTTTCCACCTTGTGGGTTTAAGACCTTGATTCTTCAAGGCCACAAATATGAAGCTCAAATCTACTTAGATCGTTCAATGTCTTTGGGACAAAAGTGGGTTTATCTCTATGTGCCTGCTCACATATCTGGATACCTGCTTCCCCTACAATTTTGTCCCAGTTGCTCTTCACTGGCTAATCTATTCTTCAATACTTTTAGAGACAGTAAAAAAAATTACATGTTCTGTACTATGACTTTTACAAAAGGATGTGCTCAAATAACTAACCAATATTAAAGTAACTTGTTAAAACATGGTATCTTATATGCAATGCTCAGTGAATATCTATAGCTTGTCAGTGATTAAAATTTCTAATATTCTTGACATAAAATCATTGTATGATGCACTAAGTTGTTAGGAGTCTAATGGATAACATTTATTATGACTTAGAGTTATTATGAAGGTTAAATAAAAATTAAATCAATTGCTATCCACATGAATATATTACGCTTATGTTGGCAAAGCTAAAAAGTTGTTACCTCACCTAATGAAAATATTAACAATTTCAGTTTTTTTATGTAATAATAATACACATCATAGAGTTGAGGTTTGTCATACTCCAGGCACCTGTATTGTCTCATTTAATCATCAAATCTATCTCTAAGAAACAGATCATTTTACAGAATAAAAACAATGGAAGCACAAGGAAGTTAAAGTACCTAAAGTCACATAGCTGGTAAGTGACGAAGACAGAATTAGGCCTCAGGATTATAACTCTTGAACCCATGTTCTTAACTATATGAAATGCCTTTATTTCCATATGTTGGCTTCTACAGAATCAATTTTGTTTATAGGAAGCTGGTAAACAATGAAGCCAATGATTATAACTATTAACATTCCTAAAATCCCTAATAAATATAAATCCATATATTCACTTTGTCCTGGAGAAGTTATTTGCAAAAGAAATGGATCATTCTCTTAAAAAAAAATAAATTTTCATTCCCAAGAGACCTTATTTAATTTTATATCTCTGATCACCAAAATATACAGTAAGATCATTAGAGTCTAATAAAATTAAATCTTATCATTTCAATAGTCTACTGATGATCTAGATTTCTGTTTTATGATTGATCAGCAGAGCTTTCTTAAGATTATGATTTATGGGAGAACATTCAAAACTTCAAAGGAATCTTTGCAAAGGAACTAATCAAGCAGAATTGAACCTCACCACATAAAGAGAAAACTTTCTGAGTCATCAGTTCAATAAAATTACAGTTACATAAGAGAAGCCTGAGTGAATTGTTACTAATTGTAGCCAAAAAACAAAAAGTTACACATCATGGAAAAGAAGAGTGAGCTGCAACGATGGTTTCATTTTTATTTATAAACATAGCAATCCCTAAAGGGTTCAAGTTGATTAGAAATTATGTGCATGTGTAATAAAAAGTGGATTTTTCCCCAAGAATTTGGCATCTAACAAAAATTTTCAGTGCTTTAAAGAATAAGAAAAGGGTAAAGGAAATAGAAAGTTCAATCAAATGTTCCCAACCTTTCTCAAATCCTCAAATACCAAGGTACTTGAATTAGTTCCTGTCATTTGGCTGATGAGTGAATTGGGATTGTTTTGAAATCAATTGTTGTCAACAGACTCATTAATTTCCCAAGAACTGGTCAATAGTTTACTTATTTTTTGAAATGCATTATTAAAGTTGACTAAAAGAAATTGGATTTGAGTCATGCTGATTTAAATAGCTGCTATTTTTTTCTATGAAAGTTTATAGTATTAAGTAATCTAGAAGCATAGTCTTTTCCCAGTTGAAATAAAACTAAATATATATTATAAACTTTTTCCTGTAGTTTATCATATAGGATAGCCATATCATAATATCTGATGGATATATTTGTTTTGCCTTTAGTCATTAAACTTTTTCATTTGACTCCATCAACTTCCAGATGGTATATTTATTTAAAAATCAAAATAAACCCTGAAGTATGACGAGGAACACAAAATCCAGTTTTTTTAAAAACTCCAACTTAGAGAGTCAGGTTTCATTTTAGAAAACATAATGCCCCAAACTATTGCTTTTTCAGAGAAATAAGAATCCACTAAGCTGATACATTTACTTTGAAAACCCAACAACCTCAGTCAATAATTTAAATAATTTCAAAAGATGATTTAATTATATCAGCAGCTTTGGGAATGTTAAGAACATCTACATTTGTTGCTGTTATTTATTATTGTTTTGGTTTTGTTGTGTTAAAGCAAACTAATATGCCCTGAGGAGGAGTCCGTACTTCTATATTTGAGTTCTTGTGGACAAACTGTAACCTAGCTTAATAGGCAGAAAAGATTGAAAACCTAACTTAGGCGGTTGTGCCTATAACAACAGCTGCATCTTAGCCCATCCCAGCAGCCATACTTCAACCACTCATAGACTGCTGAGTGTTCAAACTGTGTTCAAATAAGGCAAACGCCAACCTGTAACCAATCCCACTGTTTCTGTACCTTACTGTGGATTTCTGTGCATCACTTCCCTTTTCTTGTCTACAAATTTGCTCCGATCACGAGTCATCCCTGGAGTCTCTCTGAATCTGCTGTGATTCTGGGGGTTGCACCATTCGCGAATCATTCATTGCTCAATTAAACTCCTTTACATGTAATTCAGCTGAAGGTTTTTGTTTAACAGTTGTTCCATGTTTTTTAAATAAAGAAGTGACCAGATGATTAGATTCATTTCCAGCAGAGATCTCCTTTTCTGTGTGTGGCAATTGGAAGATGGATAACTAGTGAGTTCCTGTGAGAACTGTCAAAATGGCATTGCTATAGTTTTATGACAGCAAAAAGATGACATTTAAGATCACATTAAATTCAAGAAGAATTCTGTATGAGTCCAAGTTTTGATTTCTTGCAAGTAACTAAATAAGGTGTATTTTTTTATTTTTGACTTTAGTCATGTCTCTGGTAGAAAAACAGTGGTATAGCCACGAATCTCCAATTCAACACCCATCATTGCTGAAGCTTTCCAAGAGAGATGTAGAAGGACATTCAGACAAATTCACGTGGCTCATACCAATATGGTTTGGTCCTAAAACCCCTTGAAAATGGTGAGTCGTGCCACCAATGACTTCCAAGAATCTTGTTTTGCTCCTCTGGATTCATTGTTATCCTATAAACATCTTTGGTGTTTAGACGTATGTAAATATGAGGCCACAACCTCATATTTACATACATATAATATATGGAGACTCCAAAACATGAACTCCAGGAAAATCACCCATAGAAACTTGGAAAGAAATTCTTCACTTCAGCTACAGCAGCCAGTCTAAGCTATCCCTCACTAACTTTTTGTTTGTTTGTTTGTTTGAGACAGCGAGAGAGTCTCGCTCTGTTGCCCAGGCTGGAGTGCGGTGGCGTGATCTCAGCTCACTGTAAGCTCCGCCTCCTGGGGTCGTAATTCTCCTGCCTCAGCCTCCTAAGTAGCTGGAATTACAGGCATGTGCCACCATGCCTGGCTAATTTTTTGTATTTTTAGCAGAGACAGGTTTTCTCCATGTTGGTCAGGCTGGTCTCGAACTCCCAACCTCAGGTGATCTGCCTGCCTCGGCCTCCCAAAGTGCTGGGATTACAGGCATGAGCCACTGCACCCGACCTGAAGACTGATTTATTTTAAGAAATTGGCTCATGTGATTGTAGGGGCTGGCAAGCCTGTCATCTGTAGAGCAGGTCAGAAAGCTAAAACTTCAGGTAAGAGTTGATGTGGCAACCTTGAGTGTAAATTCCAAAGGGCAGCAGACTAAAACACAAGGAGAGTTTGTATTATTTCATTCCGAAGAATTCCTTATTCAGGAATCCTGTTTTTGCTCTTAGGGCCTTCATATAATTATAGGAGACCCACCCACATTATGTAGGGGAATCTGCTTTACTCAAAGTCTACTAATTTAAATGTTAATCATATCTAAAAAATATCCTCACAGCAATAACTAGACTGGTGCTTAACCAAACAACTGGGCAACATAACCTGGCCAGGTTGACACTTAAAATTAACCATGACAATGTGTTTTTGAAAAAGTGTCATAAGCACTCAGTAAATGCTTTCTAATAAATATTTAAAATATATAATTCTAACATTACTCTTTAATTTATTTAGCAAATAAATAAAATCCAGATACAATGCACTAGCTTTTTTCCTATAAAAATAAAATAAAATGAAAACTTAGGTTACAACTATTTAAAAACAGTTTATGTAACTAAGCCATTAAAACAATAGTTCTACAGACAGGCGTGGTGGCAGGTGCCTTTAATCCCAGGTACTTGGGAGGCTGAGGCAGGAGAATCACTTGAACCAGGAGGGAGAGGTTGCAGTGAGCAGAGATTGTGCCACTGCGCTCCAGCCTGGATGACAAAGCAAGATTCTATCTCAGAAAACAAACAAACAAACAAACAGAAATAGTTACAGGCTAATACTTGAAGTGTTTGTTATGCAGCAATAAAATGTTCCCTTGAAGCTTGGAAGAAACTTACACAGTTCCTTTTCAGTTTAAAAAAAAAAAAAAAGCAAACAAAAACTGCTTTGGGAGGCCTAGAGGGGAGGATCACGTAGGGCCAGGAGTTCAGAACCAATCTGGGCAACATAGAAAGATCGCATCTCTACCAAAAAAAAAAAAAAAAAAAATTTCTTTAGCTGGATTTGGCAGTGATTTCCTGTAGTCCTAGATACTCAGGAGGCTAAGAAAGCAAGACTGAGCTCAGTTGTTCAGGTCACAGTGAGCTATAGTAGTGCTGCTGCACTCCAGCCTTTGTGCAAGACCCTGTCTCTAAAATATAATAACGATGAGAACACTTGGACACAGGATGGGGAACATCTCACACCGGGGTCTGTCATGGGGTGGAGAGAGTGGGGAGGGATAGCATTAGGAGATATACCTAATGTAAATGACGAGTTAATGGGTACAGCACACCAACATGGCACATGTATACACATGTAACAAACCTGCAGTTGTGCACATGTACCCTAGAACTTAAAGTATAATAATAAAAATATATATATAATAAAATCAATATATATAAATAAAACTTATATAATAAAAACAGAAATATTGCATGTAAGTCAGGGAAGGGAAAAAATAAAAAATAGAAAACTACCTCACAATTCACACATCTTTAACATAGTATGAGGCTTTTAGAAACAGAAAAAAAAATGTTTTATGCCAATTTCAAATGTGTGATTTATAATTTTCAAAAGATATATTCATTCTTAGTCCTACAGCAACACTACTGATGAGTTTACAACTGACCAGAGATAGTCTTGCTGTAATTACAGGTTGAGTATATTTTTGTAGACATTAAGAGGTTTTGGAGATAAATAAATTATTATATGGACATTATAACTTTTACTAGTATAGCTATTTTGAATTGAAAAATGCTGATGACTTTCAAAAAATCAACTGTTGTTTAAATTAGATAAATCCACATTAAAGAGGCTTAAGTTTATTTAACACACAAAACAAATCAAAATAGTCCATCTGAACAACAAATTTCACTGATCCAAAAAAGTAGATATTTAATCCCCAACATTCTTGTTCTTTGCCCAGTTAAAATTCCACAATATTTACTGTCTGATACGAGGGAACTAAGTCATTTTTCTATGCTATATGAATAATAGTTTGTTTTTGCAAATAGAATGATGTGAAAAATGTATCCATCAAGGTACAAAACCTATTTGCAAAAATCACCTAGTAATCCATGACTTGAGTCCTTTGCATAAGATATATCCAGGTTCAAATTCACATTTTTCCACATATTAGCTGTGTGATCCTAGACAACCTTAACTTTCTCATTCCTTAGCTTAATTGTTGGCAATAGTGATATTTATTCTTTATTTGATACTCACTCCAGTTTAAATTGGATGTTAAAAAAATACTCAAAGATTAGAAAATATAATAAAGTAACATGCCCTGGACTGTTCTTTAGCAAGTATTGCTGCTTGAAAGTAAAATGCACCAATTTTAAATGCATAGTTCAAAGTCTTAACTAATGTATACAGTCAGGCAGCTACACCACAACATGACACAGCATATCCTTATCACTCCAAAAAGTTCTTACATGGCCCTTTGCAATCCCTCCTCTCTCATGCTTTGCTCCCTGAAAAGCACTGCTCTGTATTTTAAAGTTCTGGTTTTTCCCTTTCTAGAATTACAAAGAAATGAAATCATTCAGTGTGTAGTCTTTTATGCTGCCTCCTTTAATTTAGTATAATTCTTTATAAACTCATTTATGTTGTTGCATATATTAATATTTTATTTCTTTATGTGGCATATATGCAAAAATTGTACGGGGCCAATTGTATATTCCTGCATTTGTTTGTTTGTTTTGGTTTTTGGGTTTGTTCTGTTTTGTTTTTGAGACAGAGTCTTGCTGTGTCCCCAAGCTGGAGTGCAGTGGCACGATCTCGGCTGATTGCAACCTCTGCCTCCCGGGTTCAAGTAATTCTCCTGCCTCAGGCTCCAAATAGGTGAAACTACAGGCCCACCTCGTCCACTAATTTTTGTGGGGTTTTTGTTTGTTTGTTTGTTTGTTTATTTGTTTTTGCAATAAAGACAGGGTTTCACCATGTTGGCTAATCTGGTCCTGAACTCCTGATCCTAGGTGATTCACCTGCCTCGGCCTCCCAAAGTGCTGGGATTACAATCGTGGGCCACTGTGCCCGGCCGGGTATTACTGTATTTTTTATAACATCCATATATATGAATAGACAAAGATTTCTACATATGACATACAAACATTTTTTAAAAGATTCAGAAATTGGCCCTCATTACAATTATCAGTAACTGGTCTTAATTACGATTAAATTCTGATCACTGAAAATCACCATTTAAAAAGTGAAAAGAAAAATGACAGACTGGGAGAAAGTATTTGCAATGCATAAATTCAACAAAGAAATAGTATCTAGAATACATAGAGGGCTCTTATAAGTAAATAAGAAAAAAAAATCCAGTTAAGAGATGGAAAATTTGAACAAACACTGCACAAAATGAGATATCATAAAACCAGAAAGCAGGCAAAAGGTAATCAACATAATGAGTCATCGGAAAAATGCAAACTACAACCACAGTGAGATACTAAGATAAGATACATCCACAAAAAAGACTAAAATAAAACTAGCAATATCAAGTGTCAACAACGATATGAAACAACTAGAATTCTCACAGCACTCATGAGAGGATAAACTGATACAATCACTTTGAAAAAAAAAAATTATTTCCTATGTCCTGGCTATTTCACTTTTGAGTATGTCCCTAAACAAAATGAGTACTTAACGTTCAACAAAATATATGCACAGTAATGTTCATAATAGAGCTTATTCATTGTGTACAAAACTGGAAACATCCCAAATATCCATGAATAATATGATAATGTATTGTGGCACACGTTGGTAGTATAGAATGAAATGTTAAGCAGAAAACAGGAAAGAATGAATTATTGCTGCATACAGCAGAATGGAATAATTCTTTTTTTTTTTTTTTTTGAGACGGAGTCTCACTCTGTCACCAGGCTGGAGTGCACTGGCGCGATCTCGGCTCACTGCAACCTTCGCCTTCCAGGTTCAAGTGATTCTCCTGCCTCAGCCTCCCAAGTAGTTGGGACTACAGGCCTGCCACCATGCCCAGTTAATTTTTGTATTTTTAGTAGAGACAGGGTTTCACCATGTTAGCCAGGAAGTAACTAGTCTGGAGAGGAGTACTGAGTAGGAAGGAACACATGGGAGCCCTCGAAGGTATTTAAAATATTCTATGCCTTGCTCTGGGTGGTGATTACATGAGTATATACACATATAAAAAATAATCAGGCAGTTTATTAAATGCACATAAGATACCTCAATTAGCAAATAACTCTTTGAAGATACTGCAGATCATCTGGGCGTGTCATCTGGGAAGGCATTTTGAGACAGAACATAAACATTTTCATCAGATGTAAGTTCAGCTCCACAGTTTGAATTCATAGTATCTTCAGTTAAAGGCCACACAGGTGGTAATGATGTCTCCTGTTGCTATATTTAGCGATATCGTAGTTTTAACATAGCTCGACTTTAAATACGAAGTTGTGGCAAGATTCAATTTACTCACTCATCATAAGAAATGTACTGAAGAAAGTTCATATTTACAACATATTTTTATTAAAAATAAAATTGTAAACGTGTTTTTTAATGAATTGATAGCTCTATAAATGCCCACTGACTTGGTAACATATGTAAACATATATAAAGCTTAATGTAACTATTAAACAACGGATTTCAGGTTTATTTTAGAATTTGATATGATAAAAGCACTGCAAAAAGGGCAGTTAAATAAAATGTAGGCTACATATTCTCATTCCAGATACTATAAGAAATGAAAAATACCTTGTACGTTAGAAGGTAACCATTGATATATTTGTTTAGTATGCATTTATTTAAAATAATTGTACAAACACCTATTTTTCCATTAGAATGCATATTGAAGACATTATGTACCATGGCATGCATAAGGCATCAGGGAACAACAATGAGACAGAGATTAAACTCAAAAGGGTTCATAGTGAGAGAGCAGACACACAAATATCATTATAATTCAATGTTGAAATTGGGTCAGAGTTACGTGCTCATGGAGAGTTCTACGCCAAAGTCTATAAAACACAGTTCCAGTCCAAAGAACTTAAAAATGTGACCACAAAGTGAAGTCCATATCAACTTTAAAAACAAAATTCAACATTAATTTCTATAAAACTTGTAATTCATGGTAACTAAAGTTTAAATGTCCTATATTTTAAATTTGGTATAATCAATTCATTGCAGTCTCTGTATTTTTATCTAAGTGTGTATGTGTGTGCCTATATTAAATGCAAAACAATCCAAATGAAAGGCATGAGAAAGATAATATTTTTGTCATATATTTTCTACTGTCAAACTTCCCAAATAAATGCCTGTTAATGATTTCAGGTTTGAAGGGCCTCTTTTCCAAATGCCAGTGAGCATGACAAGTGGCCCACACTTCAAGACTTTATAGCCCTCTGATATCCTTGCTCTCAGACACAAACCAGATACTTTACCATCTGCTTTCCTTCTTGCTGATCACTCACTTTTTAGGTTAGATAACATTCACAGAAAACCATAAACACATCATATATTACATGATAATTATCCTTCCTTAAAGATAACAGAAAAGGAAACTCATTTTCTGATGTCACTTACTTCAAAAAGTTTCAAATCCAAAAGATGAGCAATATTTGTTCCACTGAGAAATAAATTAGAACATAAATGTTGAACACTCAAGAAACCAGAGATAAATTCACATACAATAACTCTCCTGAAATTGTCTTTGTTCGTAGCACAATATTAAATGAGCCCAATGTGAGGGAAGATAAATAATATTTTTCATTTGTTAGACTATCCCACAGATTCACTGGAGAATGTCAGAATATACAGCACATTAGAAGTGCTTTGTCTGTGTCATGATATTGATTCCTCTGATTATAATGTGATATTTTAGCTCAAAATGTGATTTTTATGGTGAAAATATGGAGAAAACACTTATTGATGAGCCCACTATTTGCCAAAAATAATATATTAGAAGAAAGATGTTACATTAGCCCATTTTCAGCCTGCTGATAAAGGCATACCCAAGACTGGGTAATATATAAAGAAATTAGGTTTAATGAACTCACAGTTTCAAGTGGCTGTGGAGGCCTCACAATCATGGCGGAAGGCGAAAGGCATGTCTTACATGGCAGCAGGCAAGAGAGAGAATCAGAACCAAGTGAAAGGGGTTTCCCCTTACACAACCATCAGATCTTGTGAGACTTACTCACTACCACGAGAACAGTATGGGGGAAATTGCCCTCATGATTTAATTATCTCCTACCAGGTTCCTCCCACAACATGTGGGAATTATGGGAGCTACAATTCAAATGAGATCTGGATTGGGGCACAGCCAAACCATGTCAGATACCTTGAACTATGTAAGTCTAAAAGCGAAAATTTCAGGGTTTGCAGTCTGTCCATTCAGTGACCATTTTTAGATAACTACAGTGATTTGCTGTCTTTATGCTACTTCCCCCACTCATTCTCTAATTTCAAAGGTGCCTTAGACTTTATCATAAATCACACAACAAATTGTTTTATAAAGCTATATTGTTCTTCACTTTTTAAAGATGTCTTCAATCTTTACTCCCCCACAATCATACAGATATGGTAACAAGATCCTACAACAAAAATTACCAGATGTCAAGCTCTGCATTTGACTCTGTGCATTTTGACATCATCAAGTATATCTTATTCAGCTTCAGTTTCCCAGCCTAACTGAGAACCTAGGACTCAAAAAGTTTATTGGTTGAATGAAGGAAGCCATAATTAGGAGTGCATTAGTCCCCTGGAAGAAACTCACTTATAATTGTATGATACAGTGTGCTCCCACATGAAAAGGATTAAGAAAAACAATGTCTACGTATTCCCCTCATTTCTCTCCAGTTACAGTTTTACAGCTTTAATTTTTCCCTTTACATCAAATTTCTGGAAAGCTTTGTCTAATTTCTGCATGAATTATGGTGTCTTGGATTTCACCCTAGCTGGCTATTTTTTCTGTCTCTTTTAAAAGCATCTACTCTTCCTGTCACTGAACTCATGGCCCCAATCTAAGCCCTCTTTCCTTTCTACTCTATACTCTCAACAGTGTTAATTTCACCCATGTTCAAAGCTTCAATAATAAGTTTCACAGATAACTTATGTGTGAAATAATTTATCTATACAACAATTACTTAATATCTCACAAACACATAAACAAGCTTGATCTTATTATTTTATCTTCCAATGCTAGCTAAATCATCATCACCCATCCAATAATGAAAAACAGAAAATTAAGAGTTACACTCTTCAATACAAGAAAGAGCCACTACATAGTGTGGGGGTTCTGGGAAGGTAGCAGGGGCTAGGACCTCAAGCACAGGGTACAAGTGGCCTCAAACAGTAGGTATATGGGAAATCCTTTTATTATAGTAAGAGAGTCAGGTTTGATATCAGAAAAATGAGATATTCTCTACCGAATGGCTTTTATTTTCAGTATAAATTACAACATGAATTCATCTACCAAAAATGAATAGAAAAAGTTGGTTGAATTTTGATGAGACACAAGAGAAACTTGATAGAAATTCCAGGTGGTTTCAAGGTCTCCTCTGAGCTTGTGATTATTGATATATAATGAAACCATTTGCCCTGTGGTTGCAGCTTTCTCCATCGGCACTCAGTTTCTTATGAAAATAAGTGAGGGAAGAAAAACGGGGCAGAAGTAGGTTCACAATTCCTTATCCATGATTCCAAACTCCAAAATTTCCTGAAGACCATTTTTTTCCAAATTATTTTGGCTGCAAACCAATTTTCTGATAAGAACTCATGTAGAGTCTATATTTATTTAAATTAGAGGACACGCAATACATTTTGCTAAATGTATCTATTGTTTTATATTATGGGGTACTGTCTCAGACTGTTACAGGTGTTATGTAATTTTTTAAAAATTTGAATTCTGAATCATGTTTAGTTTTAAGGGATTTTTGACAAAGGTTTGTAGATTCAGCATAAGCATCCATTCAGATTTGACATTTTGCCAGAAGGTTTAATTTTTCCATAACTTTTTGACAACCTTACCTCAGGAATAATGCTATGTGTGTGCTGAAAATTAGAAGGTAAATTATTAAGTTATGCATTTATATTTGATCTACTATTAACTTTATGAGAAAATAAAGCAATTTTCTGAAGTTTCCCAGAATGCAGTGTTACCAAAACCTTTATGGGAAAAGTTTTTCAAGTGATAATTTGGCTCTGAAATTCCTTTTTGTGTTCTTATAGAGAATGGATTTATATAAAGGCAATACGTTATTTTTCATTTAACATATTTTTCAATATGTTACATGAGAACAGCTTACCTCATGTACTGATTATTTTTCCTGTATGAAATACTCTAATGGCTTAAAACATAACACTTATTTTATTAACATCAGTTCTCAAGGATTTTATTTTGTGGGTCAGAGGAAAGGCTGCAGCTGAGCACTTCTGGCTTGGAGTTTCTCACGATGTTCAGTCAGATAGTAGCTGGGCCTGGAGCAGCAGGCCTAGAAATCTCTTTCTTTCTATGTTTTCTCAAGCCATCTTCATATGGTCTCTCTATGTGAGCTATTTGGGGCTTCCTCACAGCATGACAGTTCAAGGCTCTTGCACAAGGATTCCAGCAACTAAAGTGAAAGTAATCTTTTTTGAACTAACCACAAAACTCACACAGCATTCCTTCTACCACTTTTATTTGTTATAAGCAAGTCATAAGCCTGACATTACAAGAAGAAGGGAATAGTAATCAGAGAGGTACTTTGCTACACCTTAACTTCTGTTAAACTCTTCTGTCTTATCTAGAGGAGCTTTAATATGATGCATATAGCTAAACTTGTGAATCACTACTTAGAGCCCCATTACTTCATAGTTCCTCAGCTTTTGATACAGCTGTCCACTTTCTCCTTTCTGAAGCATTTCCTTCCCTTGGCTTCTGTGACACCACGTTTCTCCTTCTTCTCTGTTTATATCTTGTTTCTCCATCAATTCAACCTCCCATAGAGGGCTTGATATGTTGAAGTTTCTCAAGAACCTAGTCCCTCTTGCCTTCTCACCTTGAAATGTCATCCTAGGCATTTGTGTTGGTTCCCTGAAGTTGCTATAACAAATTAACACACATTTGCTAGCTTAAAACACGAAAAGAATTCTCTCACAGCTCTAGAGGACAGAAGCCTGGAATATTTCCTCCAGAGGCTGCTCAAAGGGAGCTTCTGTTTCTTGTTTCTTCCAGCCTTTGGTGGCTCCAGATATTCCTGGGCTTTTGGCTGCATTACTCCAATCTCTGCCACCACACACAGCACATGAAATTGCTCAAGAAATTGCACAAGCCTGTTGTTTTCACCTCACCCGGTTCACGGCGTCAAATGCAACACCTGTATGTCCCTCAGCACACCACTGTGTTCCCTCTTTGGGCTCCTTCATTCGTTGCTGCCTATGCTGGATACCTCTTCCTCCCTAATTTTTCTTTCCAATGTTTTCACCTCTTAGACTGCATTACCAAATCACCAGTGTTTTAAATTGTTGACTTATCTTTTTGTATATATCAAAACAAGACTCTAGCCCCAGACAATGAGGGATGAGGCAGGGACTCCTGATGAGTGCTGAGCTGGTAATGCTAGGAGAGGGCTCCAACATCCTGCTATCCAAATTAAGCCTGAAGTCACTCTTAGTCAAAGAGTCATCTGAGGCATGGGAAAGGCTTACATTCCTCCAGGCCAAGCAAGGTATACAGATGTAAGCAGTGAGGGACCAGACTCTAGAAAAGAGAGTTTTGAAAATGGTAGGCCAGTGAAGGACATGATAAATCTCAAGATGAAAGGCTCAATCTGAAATAACTTGGCTTTGGAAAACCTAAGGGATGCAGCATAAGGCACTAGCTTCTAATCCAGCACTGGCACTAACTGGATACCTGAGCTCAGACTTTGTTGTAACAAAAGACCACCATAGACTGGGTGGCCTGTGAACAATATAAATTTATTATAGTCCTGGAGGCTGAAAGCCTGAGATCAGAATGTCTGCATGGTTGAGTTTTGATTAGGGCCCTCTTTCAGACTGCAGATCACCCACTTCTCATTGCATCCTCCTACAACAGAAAGAGAGCTAGCTCTCTGCACTACTTATAATGGCACTAACCCATTCATGAGGGCTGCACCCTCAAGACCTAATTACTTCTCAAAGGCCCCACCTCTAAATATCATCACATTGGGATTAGGGTTTCAATATATGAATTCGGGGTAGGAGGGAGATACAAACATTCAATCATTTGATTTGGTCAATAATTATTTGCTGAATAAATAAAGGTCTGAAATATGATGATTCACCATGGTGAGACATATAAGAAGAAAGCAATAAATAAAATATTCTGAGACGATGAGAAACAAATAAAGTATCACCACACAGACTTACAAAATAATTATGTGGAACTGAATACCCTCTATATGCCAGTTTATATGTTAAGAGCGTATTTCAATGCTAGAGTGAGCACTAATTATGGCTCCCATTTTATACATGATGAAAATGAGACTTAGAGGGTATAGTACACGGAATAATGTTTTCTCAAATATATGCCTGTCCTGATCCGCAGAACTCGTGAATACATTACTTTACATGGCAAAATGGATATCGCAGGCATGACTTAAGTTAAGGGTCTTGAGATAGAAAAGTTATCTTGAATCATCCAATGTTATCACAAAATCCCTTGTAAGGCAACGAGAGGAGGAAGATGTGATCAGAGAAGCAGAGTTCAGAGAGAAAGAGTAAGAGAGAGTTAAAGTTGCTACGCTGCTGCCCTTGAAGACAGAGAGTGGGGCTGTGAGCCAAGGAATATAGGTGGCCTCTAGAAGCTGGAAAAAGCAAGGGAACAGATGCTGCCCTGGTGCCTTCAAAAGCAATGCCGCCCTGACAATACTTGGATTTTAGGGCTCTGACCTCCAGAAATATAATATAATGAATTTGTATTGTTTTATATTTCAAAGTTTATAGTGATTTGTTACAGCAACAATAGGAAACGAATTCCTTAATACCGAAGGATTAAGGAATTTTTTCAATGACCTCATTTTCTTAGTGAGGGTCAGCTGAAACCCAGGCATCTCTGATACTGAGTTTTGTCATTTCTCTCATCTTAGTAGCGGGAAAGTCACTCAGAAAATAGATAAATCCACACTTGTAAAATGGAAGTGTCTCAACCTACTCAACAGGAATTAGGCATTTTCAACATGCTGCCAATAATGGTGAAAAAAAATGAGCAGATACATCTATATGAATGAAAAACTGCTACCTGTTTCTAAATACAGAGAGAAAAACTGTTCACCCAATTTTGTTAAGCTTAAATTCTCACCAGACACATCCATTTACTGTGGACTCAAGTTTGATCACTCTTCAAGTCTTTTTCAATGTCTTCTCTATGGTTGGCTTACCTCCTAAACAGATAAAAATTAGTTTTCTAATTCTGTAAGACTTGTAGCACAATATATCTTTTCGTATGTACACAAAACTCTGAAAGCTTACTCAAATTCTGTTACCTCATGGTTAGCCTCAAATTTACACCAATGTAAGAATTATTTTTTCTACTAAATGTTGTTTAATAATCATTGTTTTATTTTTATTGCCAAATTCCAGTTTTAAAAATGTTGGTAGGAATGCAAATTAGTTCAACCCCTATGAAACACAGTATAGAGAAATCTCAGAGCACCAAAAATAGAACTACTATTCCACCCAGCAATTACACTACTTGGCATCTCCCCAAAGAAAAAGAAAGCATTATATTTAAAAAGACACCTCCATTTGGATGTTTATTGCAGCACTATTCACAATAGAGAAGTCACAGAACCAACCTAAGTACCCATCAATGGTTGCTTGGATAATGGAATATCATACAGCCATAATAAACATTAAGATCATATCCTTTGCAGCAGCATGAATGGAGCTAGAGGCCATTATCCTGAGTGAACTAACTCAGAAGCAGAAGATCAAATATCATGTATTCTCCCTTATAAGTAGAAGCTTAGCAATGGGCAGACATGAACATCAAGATGGAAATAATAGACACTGGGAACTCCAAAAGCGTGGACGACAAGAGGGGAGTGAGGATTGAAAAATTGCCTATTTGGCACAATGTTTAATACTTGGGTGATGGGCGCACTAGAAGCATGTTCCCCGCAAGTACCCATGTAATACCCATGTAAGAAACAAGCACACATAGCTCCTGAACCTAAAATAAATTTTTTAAGTCCTCAATATAATCTATTTGAGTTAAAATATTTACAGAGATAAATGTTTAACAAAAATATACTTGTACATATAAGCATTTTAATAAAAACATTTGCCTTATTTTGACTTACTAATGTATATAATATCAGAGATATTAAAATGTACAATATACAATTAAGATATACAATATCTGAGACACTTTCCCAGATTTTACTGGAGCTTGGAGTGAGTGAAGAATCCAATCCATAGCCCTTGCTTTCAAGGCGTTTGGTTAGGAAATCAGAATATATGGTCGAAATACAATTCATAAACAAATCCCTGAATCCAAAACATCCTAAATGTACTGCACCCTCCCTTTAAACCATTCTCCAAACTGCAATCATAACAAGTCAGATTCCAGTTTTGTTTTTCTTCCATATCTTTTTTGGAAGAGTCAGCTTAAGGCTTCAATGCAAAAGTGGGAGCTGAAATGTTGAAGAAGAGGATGTTGAGTCCCTGAATATGGAATATGGGCAATGGTATAAGGCACGCAGCTTGGTCAGTGGGTGACAGGTTTTAGTAAATGCAGTGTATAAGGGGAAAGGGACCTGTGATTGCACAGATGGGTTGAGGCCAGATCACAGAAAAGCCTGAACATTGCACTCTGTGATCAGTATTTGATTCTTCTATGTTTAAAACATTATTTTCTCAAAAATGTTTAGCACAATATAGAACTTAAGAGTACAGGGAGGAAAGCCAGCTTGCTTGGTTCTTTGCCTTCATTTCCTCATCTTGAAAATGGGATCATATATAGATCTTATCCTAATAGAGTGACTGTGAAGATTAAATGTGTTAATAGAGAAAAATGTCTAGAAGACTGGCACAAAAAAAGTGCTAAAGAAGTGTTTTTTACTATTCCACATAACACAGATGTTGAAAAGAGTTCAGGCAAAGCTACATGTGGTTTCTCTTTACAGATTATTATTGCAACGGCTTGGAGAAATTTAGTGGGGAAAATTTGTTTTCCGTGTTTATTGTGGTACTATTCACAATGGCTGAGATACAGAATCAAACTAGGTGCTCAACAGCAGATGAGTGGATAAAGAAAATGGATAAAAAAGTACTACTGAGCCATAAAAAAGCATAATATACTGTCATTGTGTCAACATGAATGGAACTGGAGAATGTTCTATTAAGTGAATTAAGCCAGGAACAGAAAGTTAAATACCACATGCTCTGCCATACGTGGAAGTTAAAAAAAAAAAAAAAAAAAAAAAAGTTGACTTCATAGAAGTAAAAAGTAGAACAAAGAATACCAGCGGCTGGGAAAGATAGAGGGAAAGGAAGAGATTTGTTAAAGGGTACAAAATTACAGTTAGATAGGAGGAATACATTCCAGTATTCTATACCACTGTAAGGTGACTATAGTTGACAATAATATATTACTATACATTATATAGTGTGAAATGGCTAAAATAAGGAATGCATTGAACATTCCCAACACAAAGAAATGATAAATGTTTGAGATAATAGTTATGCTAATTACCCTAATCTGATTACTAAACATTGTTATGTATTGAAACAATGCTAGGTACCTGCCATGAATATGCACGATTATTATTATTTGTCCATTTAAAAACAAAAGGAAAAAAAAAGAAATAGGTAGGTGTAATACCCGCACTTTGAGAGGCCACAGGAGTGGAGAGCTTGAGGCTAGCAGTTTAAGACCAGTCTCCAACACAGCAAGACCCCATCTCTACAAGAAAATAAATATATTAGCTTGGTGTGATGTTGCATGCCTGTAGTCCCAGCTACTCTGGAGGTTGAGATAGGAAGATCGCTTGAGCCCAGGAATCGAGGCTGCAGTGAATTATGATCGCACCACTGCACTCCAGCTGGGATGGCAGCAAAACCCTGTTTCTAAAAATAAAAATCCAGAAGAAAGAAAGAAAAAATAATTATTTTACTTTAGCCAGTGTTTTTACAAAATTATGGGATTTCAGATTTTTGTTATTAGTTATTTATTATTTGTTTGATTGAAGAACTAAGCATTTTAATAGCACTTATTAATATTCCATGATACAGTTTGGGAAATCTGTTTTGGAGAATAGAGAGTATTTCTTTCATATCTAAGACAAATACAGTCAATTCTTACTATTTGCTGTAATGGGTTCTATAAAGCTACCATGAACACTAAATTAGAAAATACTAAACTATTGCTCCTAGGGTAATTCCAGAGTTATTTTCCCACAAGCCTCTGCTCAAGACATTTTCCTCAACCTAAACACCATTTGTAGTACACATATTTGTTTGTCAACATCCTCCTAAAATTAGTCAGTCTTGTAACCTGCTCTGCCACCTAATCCTACTTCTGTATCCCACTTAGCAGGTATTCTTAAAATTCTTCACAGCATCCTAAGCTGCAGAACCTGCCTCACCTGAAAATTTAACATATTCATGATACATTGCCTTTCAAAATATGTAAGCTTCTCAGCATGAGCCACAAAGAGCTTAACATTGTCCTGACCCTGGTTTTTTTGACTTTCAGCCTCACAACAAAACTGTCCCCTACACATTTTTACTGGTTGTCATCTCATGAGTCCACAAATTTAGCCAGTTTTCCATCTTTTCTATGGCTTCATTATGAACTATAAATGTTAACTTTAACTCTTTCCAGGATAACCTCTCATAGAGATAGTAACTTTTCTCTTCCTTTTTCTGGATACACCATGCTGCTGATTCATTAACACTGAACTGACAGCCAAGAGTACTATAACACATGCCTGAAAGAAGCCTTTTTAACATACATATATTCTCCAGAAGGCACACCTTTTGCACTTAGAAACACTAGATAGCAGTTCGGCATTACATTTGAGGGGCCAATTTACACAGAGAAATTACCGACAAAAAGCACAAAAACGTGAAAAACATGACACTAAAAAGATCAGGAAAAAGACACTCATTTACTAAAAGCAGGGCTGCAAAGAGGTAGCAGAGCATCACCTTTTTCAACATCAGCTGGGAACCTGCACATGGAGTGACTTAATTTTTCTCTCTGTGTATGTCCACAAATGCCTATGAAAGCACTGCAAGTGTTGATTTGGGGGGTTTCAAATACATTTTAACAAGTAGGCAAATTCAGGAATAATGAAGATTAACTGTATACTGATAACACTGTGTGCAGGAGACTCTTTTTGAATGCAGGAAGAAGATACTGCCAGTAAGAGTACAGATGAAGAGACTGTGACCTCTTCACATGTCTCTGATTTCCATAAAGACTACAAGATCAGTATCACACAAGACTAATCTCAGTAGCCTGTATTTGCATGTGTTACAATTGTATGGTCACTTTAAAAGGGAATAACTTATGAAAGTCATTGGTTCCTTCAGGGGAGATCTAATAAAGAGAAATAGCTGATGGCTGGACTAGTACAATGGCATTATCTGTGATGTTAGTCATTTTCGTAAGGGCTGTGTTCATTAAGAGTGGTATCATCAAGACACATCAGGTGATGTGTAGCCTAATCTAATATTGTTTGTCTAAAGCAGAAATCCAGTCATAGTATAGTTTGGTCATAAAAGCTATATATTTAGAGAGCAATTCAATATTTATTATAAAATCATAGTTTAAATATGAATGGAAGCTATTTATGAAAAACAAAGTTATGAGTCATATGAATATAAATCATAGGAAATTATACCTGTCAATCATATATCATCTGCCCATGAGGTACTTCCCAAAAAGGAATAGAATAGATGATGGATGCTTACCTTTCGATCAGTCTCAAATATTGTTTCTAAAACATCTTTCAAATCAGTCTCTCATTTTAATCCTGCTACCACTTCCCTGGTATAGACTTTCTTTAGCGCTATTCTGATCTTATTCAATAGCTTATCACAAGTTGGTAAAACACCTCCAAGACCGAGCAACACTGGCAGACAGAGCTGGCAGCTGAAGGGCCAGAGAAAGCCAGCTCTCACTTGGACAGATCCCAACCTGCAAAGACACTTATATGCCTCCGCTTTACATACTGAGAAAGAGGTTTCTGATAGTGAAGGATCTCTGAATTTATCTTCTTTATTAAACAAGTTATGATCATATTCCCTAAAATCTAAAATATTTAATGTTTGGACTTGGGCAACATAGTTAACCTAACTAAGTATGGGGTTTTCTCATCTGTAAAGCAAGTATAGTAATTGGCAGGCCTCTGAGTCCAAGCTAAGCCATCATATCCCCTGTGACCTGCACGTACACATCCAGATGGCCGGTTCCTGCCTTAACAGATGACATTCCACCACAAAAGAAGTGAAAATGGCCTGTTCCTGCCTTAACTGATGACATTACTTTGTGAAATGCCTTCTCCTTGCTCATCCTGGCTCAAAAGCTCCCCCGCTGAGCACCTTGTGACCCCGCACCCGCCTGCCAGAGAACAACCCCCTTTGACTGTAATTTTCCTTTACCTACCCAAATCCTATAAAACGGCCCCACTCGTATCTCCCTTCCCTGACTCTCTTTTCGGACTCAGCCCGCCTGCACCCAGGTGATTAAAAGCTTTTACTGCTCACGCAAAGCGTGTTTGGTGATCTCTTCACAAGCATGCGAGTGAAAGTAATACGGACCCAGTCTGCTCTCTGCCCTTTTCTGTGCTTAAAATGGGTAAAGTAAATGTAAAAATCAAGTTAATCAGATGAGTTATGGCATGGGATTCACTTGTAGGATTTACATTGGCTTTCAAGTCAGGGCTTTGCAATGTTAATTTTGGCTATTCAAATACTTTTCGCTCCTCGATTTCAAGCTCCTGGCAGTGCTACACAGAGATTTTTAGATATGTGGGATATTAACTATGCTCTGGTCATGCCTGCATGGAAAGGCAGTTACACTTCAGTGTGCGGCATTCAAGATCCCTAATTGATCATCAGCGTCAAAAATCAATTTGCATTTGAGTGAAATATTTCAAGTTTTAAATATTTAGAAGAGGTATGTTTATTTATCTTTTAAAAAATAATACCCTAAGTGGTAAAGTTTTTAGCAAACACCTTCGGTTTGTACACTTCTGAACAAAAATCATTTTAAACATAATGGAAATTGGACCAGTTTAACTGCAACAAAAGCTTCCTTCTTGTTTGATTTTAAAGGGAATGCATCTCATTATGAGTTATGTCCAGTGCAAGGTTCTTCTCACTCCACCAAGTTTTTGTAACCTTTCATCTCTGATGTTTTCTTCAAAGCAGGAAATTTCTTTAACAAAAGGAGGAACTATTTAGATATCGGACAAATTGACCCAGTAGCTGAGAAGTTGCAAAATAGCTTTTGGATGTGATTTTTCATGATCGGCTAGAGAGAGAGTGTGTGCTCCTTAAGCGCTTTCATATCTGTCTTTCTGAGGAAAGATAAACTGTGCTCTGGCCCAAAGATGAGATAACACTCCTGGTTGTGAACAATAGGCGAGGAACTCTGGCAGGATTGCTAAATAATCCTTCAGTAACTTCGAACAGACTCCCCAGGCTTGCTTTGATTAGCAGGAAGGTTCATGAAGCAGAGTGGAACTTCGTGACGGTGTGATGTTAGGACTGGCGAGGCATAATCTACTCTGACCTTTTGACCTTACACACAGGCAGTCTGGGAGACAGGAAAGAAAAAGCTCTTGGCAAATTTCCTATAATAAGTTATTTAAGGGCATATCTAATTTTGGATGTGTTTTTTACTATATTTATTTACTTGGCAAGGCATTGAATTCCATAAAGGCAGAAGTCAGCCAGTCTGCCAGCACATTTGACATGATGGATTGTCTGTCTACTGTACAATACTCTGAACATCAGCATTTTGGGGGAGGTTGGGCAGAACATAAAAGATCTAGATTTAGTAGTCATTGTTGCATTGTTACAAGAAAAAGTGGTGCCAGCTCCTAAAGATATAAATAGTAAAGGAATTGAGGCCTGAGGGCCAGGGGTGAAGGGTTGTCTAAGCCGAAGCCCTGTCAGTGTTGTATTATAGCTATTTATATGATGAAATTAATCACTTGGAAACAGGTCAAGGTGAAGTCAGAGTGCTTGAAGCAATTGTTTGAACTTTATCGAAAAGAGGTTTTTCTTCTTCCGTCAGTCAACCTCCACATGAAAGCCACTGAGATTTGAAAGCAATCTCACCTGTGCCACTAGCTGCTGCTAGCTGTCTCAGGTTTTCCTAGTAGTCTGTAATTCTAGAAATATCAAATGGAAAAGTGTTACTTAGATATATTTTGGCAGGGTATAAATTTGTTTGGATCTTCCAAGTATTTCTCTTTCCTTTTTGTGTACTTATGTTGACTGAAGATTTTCAGTGACAGTGCCATATTTGTGTTGATATTGTTGAAATCCTTTTCTACCTATACATAATTGTAATCAACTTTGAATTCTGAAGGGTTTGTACTATAAATAGGAAAAACCTAGATTTCTACGTAACATGATACACACCTACACACACACACACACGTGTACACTATGTCAATTAAAAACCATAAAATTTCTAGATAAAATGTAATAGAATATCTTTGTAGCAGGATCTTAGAATGTTATCTTAAACAAAAATACCAAAAACATAAATATAAGACAAAAAAACGTAAGTTTCAATATGCCAAAATGCAGATTTATAGTCTATGAATCATAACATAGACAAAAGTTAAGAAACAGACAGAAAAATGGCAGAAGATATTTAATTCAAAAAAGAAACGAAAAGAAAGATTATACAAGTCTATAAATCAACAAGAATAAAGATGCTACTGAAGAAAAAAAGCAAAAATCATGAAAAAGAAGAAAAGTTAACAGCACATAAAGACACACTCAAAATCACCAGATCATTAGTAATGAGAGAAATGTCAATTAAAACAAGGTGTTACTTTGCACCTTTTAAACAAAGATTAAGAAGCTAGAATGTCATGTATTGGTGGAAATTCAAGGACATAGGAGCCCTCAAGCACTGTTAGTGAAAAATGCTATTTTTGAGAGCAAATCTATTTCTCTCTAGATATGCAGGATACAAAGGTTATAGCCTGTACTGCTCTGCAATTCTCCTGCTGGATACATGGCTCAAAGATAGTCTCACATGGGTTCACAGGGGATACTTGTAAGGTGTTTATTGCAGTGCTAGAATTAGGAAGCAACCTGGCAGTCTAAACCTGGGAGAATGACCAGGTAAAATGTGATGAACGGACACCATGCAATGTCAATCAGTAGTTACAAACAATGGATTCATTACTCAAAACCCTATGATTGAATTTTAAAATATAGTTTTTAGTGAAAAAAGCATGAAAATAATAGAAGTATATATGAACACAATACATTTATATAGATTAAAATTTCACGTACACCAAGCATGCACATTTTGCAAAAGTACTAATGCAAAACATGATGCATATTAAACACATTACAAAGGAAGTCTACGGAAATTGGAGCTAAGATTGAAGAAAAAAGGTGAAAGTGACAAAACGAATCAATGAATTAATTTTAAAAATATGTGAGCAGGCAAAAATGGGGGATGAGCATGAATTCTGGAAGGATGAATAGAAAATCTTTATCTTCCTTTTTGGTTTGTCCTGTTGGTGTATTCTTCTACATTGTGGGGCACACGAGACTCCAGTGCAGTTATTACATAAACCAAACATTCGGCAGGAATTTGTCCTTTGGAACATAGGTACTCTCTTTTCATTTGGTCTTTTTGTGTGTCTTTTATTCACATATCCAAACTCAGGGATCAGCCACAGAAGTAAGATGAGATGGATGAATTGTTGCTATTGTGGAGGAAAGCCACACTGTATTAAATATCTGTAAATTAGTACAACCACTATGAAAAACAGTATGGTTTCCAAAAATATTTAAAATATAACTACCATATAATTCAGCAATCCCACTACTGAGTATATATACAAAGGAAAATAAGTCAGTATGTCAAAAAAAAATCTGTACACCCATGCTTATTACAGCACTATTGACAATAGCCAAGATACACAATCAACCTCCGTCAGTGGATAAATTAATTTTTTAAATGTGGTATGTTTATACAATAGAATACTATTCAGCCAAAAAAGTAGGAAATGCTGTCATTTGTGGCAACATGGATGGAACTAGAAGACCTTATGTTACGAAAATCAGACACATAAGAATGAATACTGCATGTTCTCTCTCATATGTTGGAGTTACAAATGTTGATCTCAAAGAAGAAAAGAATAGAATAGTGGTTACCAGTGATTAGGAAGGGTAAAGGAAGGATAGGAAGAAGTTGGCTAACAGATTAAAAAAATACAACAAGATAGGAGGAATAAGTTATAGAGACTAATAGCATTGTAGGGTGACTATAGCTAACAATAATTTATTGTATAAATTCAAATAGAGGAGAGGATTTTGAATGTTTCTGGCATGAAGAAATAATAAATATTGGAGGTGATGGATATGCTATTACCCCAATTTTATCATTACATATAGTATATATGTATTGAAATACCACACCTTACCCCCAAAATATGGACAATTATGGTGTCCATATTTGGACACAGTACAATATTCTTTTTCTGTTGGCAGTGTATCTTCTTACCTGTATGGTTCTTCAGTAATTTTCAAATGCTCCATTAACCAGAGGGCAGTATGTGGCATTTTTCACTTACCAAATATAATTCAGATATCTGGATATCCTCAATCTTTAAGTGTTCTTGTCCAAAAGGCATCGCACATGTTTTATGCCCTCTGAGTTAAGACTATGTCCAGGTAGATGGAGATCAATGGGATGTTGGGGAATTCTGGAAAGCTGTTAGCTGGAGATTGCAGTACCAAGTGGGAGCCTGCAGGTCAGCTACCCTAGACATCCTTGGGGTTCACTCTATTCTTTCATTAAACCTAAGACTGTAATCAAGAGGAAGGAGGGCCACTGTCACATTCTGCATAGAAAATGTAGCTACTAATTTTAGTCCACTTCTGCCTGTTAGAACCTTAAGATCAAAGTCCCATAAATGAGAGAAGGAAGATTGTAAATAGATTGTTGTTTTGCTTGCCCAAGGACTGTGAGAACTGTTAAAGAGAGAGGGAAAGAAAAAAAGAAGGAGAGAATGTTTTCTTTTTTTCCCCTTTTGGAAAAAAAGAGAGGCCGTTTTTACTCTCTTTGAGAATCCTCATGGACTCATTCAAACTAGAATCCCCAAATTCACACTGACTGTGATGAGTTGTCTAGAATGAAAATTATAATACCAGCATGGGTTCCATACCTTCTTTCACTTTCCTGCCTCCACCTCCAGCAAACCCTCAAGTATCAATCAAGCTCCCCTTTCTAAAAGACGAACCCACTGGGCTAGCTCTCCTCTTCTGGTTCCAGGACGGAAACAGTCTTGCCTTTCTAACTTCATGCCTGGAATGGCAATAGGTTTCCATAATCTATGTCCCCCTGTTGCTCACCTTTGGCTCTTATCTAGTCTGGTGTCTGAATTCCTTTTGCCCACATCTTCTTCCCCAGCGACTGCATAGCTTGTCCAAGTTGTTTCTCTCTCACATAAGTTCTTGCAATCTTCTGACTTTTATGCAGTTTTTTTTTTTTTATTCTTTTTTTTTTTTTTTTTTTTTTTTCTAGGACCCATGCACCTGCCTGTTACAGAATTTTTCTAAACTCTAATTTTCACTTGCCAGTGTAGTTTAACCCAATAATTTGTTCAATAGGCACTGAATGCAATTACTCACGGATTTTCTTCCTCCAACTTCAGCATTTAGAAAAAGATACTCTTTCAAACCTAGCTCATTATCATGAGGCTTTTCTGCCTTCTTTCTTAAACATTTAATTATCCCTCCCATGTCCACTCCGGTTTCTAGGTTAACACAGACAATGCAATTTCCCACAAAGCCTCTGTTGCACTCTCTTCATTTCTTTCTAGGAATTATTCATGCCATACTGAGTCCCAACTCTGTTTACTCTGATACCTAATCCAGGAAGACATATCCTGGAATAAGTAGTAAACTATGCTTCCTATTTCTTCTTAATCTAGCTGATTAAGCTGTAGAACTTAATCATTTATAGGAATAAAATCCACCCCTTTATTTTCCATAAAATAAGAATACAGATGAAAACGAAGAAGCAAAAATAAAAGTAAGATTACAATCAGGTCACCAGATGTTAGAAGTTAAATTGTGCCCTTCCATTCACCACTGGCAAAAAAAAAATACACACACAAATACACACATATGTATATATTTAATGTGTGTATAAATATATTCTATATATATATATATTAAAGATTATATATATTAGAAACCAAATTCCTAGTACCTCAGAATGCAGAGTGTGACCTCATTTGGAAATAGGGTCGTTGCAAAGGTTATTAGTTAAGATAAAGTCATACTTGAGTAGGATGGGTTCTTTTTTTTTTTTTTTTGAGATGGAGTTTGCTCTTGGAAGCATGGAAGGCATGCTCTTGTTTCCCAGGTTAGAGTGCAATGATGTAATCTTGGCTCACCACAACCTCTGCCTCCTGGGTCCAAGTGATTCTCCTGCCTCGGCCTCCCAAGTTGCTGGCATTACAGGTGCCCACCACCACGCCCAGATAAGTTTTTGTATTTTTAGTAGAGACGGCATTTCACCATGTGGGCCAGACTAGTCTCAAACTCCTGACCCCAGGTGATCCACCCACCTTGGCCTCCCAAAATGCTGGGATTACAGGAGTAAGCCTCAGTGCCTGGCCAGGATAGGTTTTTAATACAATATAACTGATGTCCTTATAAAAAGACAACAACGTGAAGACACATAAACACAGAGAGAACTTACGTTAGTTCATTTTCACCCTGCTAATAAAGATATAACCAAGACTGGGTAATTCAAAAGGATTCACAGTTTTACATGGCTGGGGAGGTTTCACAATCATGGCAGAAGGCAAAGGAGGAAAAAGGCACATCTTACATGGTAGCAGGCAAGAGAGAGCATGTGCAGAGGAAGCGTCCCTTATAAAACCAGCAGATTTTGTGAGACGTATTCACTGTCACAAGACCAGCATGAGAAAAACTCGCCCCCATGATTCAGTTACCTCCTACCTTGTCCCTCCCATAACACAAGGGAATTGTTACAATTCAAGGTGAGATTTGGGTAGGGACATGGAGCCAAACCGTATCATTTCATCCCTGGCTCCTCCCACTCCCAAATCTCATGTCCTCACATTTCAAAACAAATTATGCCTTCCTAGCAGTCCCCCAAAGTCTTAACTCATTTCAGCATTAATTCAAAAGTCCACAGTCCAAAGTCTCATCTGAGGCAAGGCAAGTCTCTTCTGCCTATGAGACTGTAAAATCTAAAGCAAGTTTGTTACTTCCTAGATACAATGGGGGTACAGGAATTGGGTAAATACACCCACTGCAAGTGGAATAAATAGGCCAAAATGAATGGGCTATAGGCCCCATGCAAGACTGAAATCCACAGTAGCAGTCACATCTCAAAGCTTCAAAATGATCTCCTTTGACTCCATGTCTCACATCCAGGTCACGTCGATGCAAGAAGTGGGTTCCCACAGCCTTGGGTAGCTCTGGCCCTGTGGCTTTGCAGGTCACAGTCCCCCTCCCACCCAACTGCTTTCATGGGCTATCATTAAGTGTCTGTGACTTTTCCAAGCACAGAGTGGAAGCTGTTGGTGGATCTACCATTCTGAGGTCAGGAGGATGATGGCCCTCTTCTCACAGCTCCACTAGGCAGTGCCCCAGTGGGGGCTCTGTGTTTGTGCTTAGACCCACATTTCCCTTCCACACTTACCTAACAGAGGCTCTCTATGAGGGCTCTTTCCCTGCAGCAAACGTCTGCTGGACATCCAAGCATTTCTACACATCCTCTGAAATCTAGGCAGAGGTTTCCAAACCTCAATTTGCGACTTCTGTGCACACACAGGCTCAACATCACATGAAAGCTGCCAAGGCTTGGGGCTTGCACCTTCTGAAGCCATGGGTCGACTGAACCTTCACCCCTTTTAGCCACAGCTGTAGTGGCTGGGACACTGGGCACCAAGTCCCTAGGCTGCACACAGCAGGGGGGCCCTGGGCCTGGCCTATGAAACTGTTTTTCCTTCCTAGGCCTCCAGGCCTGTAATGGGAATGGTTGAAGTGAAGATCTCTGACATGCCCTGGAGATATTTTCCTCACTGTCTTGGCAATTAATATTTGACTCCTAGTTACATATGCAAATTTTTGCAGCCAGTGTGAATTTCCCCTCAGAAAATAAATTTTTCATTTGTCTTGCATCTTCAGGCTGCAAATTTTCCAAACTTTTATGATCTGCTTCCCTTTTAAATAAAAGTTCCAATTCTAAACAATATCTTTGTAAATACATAAAACTGAATGCTTTTAATGGCACCCAAGTCAACTCTTGAATGCTTTGTTGCTTAGAAATTTCTTCTCCCAGATACCCTAAATCATCTTTCTCAGGTTCAAAATTCCACAAATCTCTAGGGCAAGGACAACATGCCACCAGTCTCTGCTAAAACATAGCAAGAGTCACCTTTATTCCAGTTCTCAACAAGTTCCTCATCTCCATCTAAAACCACCTCATCCTGGACTTAACTGTTCATGTCACTATCAGCATTTTGGGCAAAGCCATTCAACAAGTCTCTGGAAAGTTCCAAACTTTCTTACATCTTACTGTCTTCTTCTGAGCCCTCCAAACTGTTCCAACCTCTGCCTCTTACCCAGTTCCAAAGCTGCTTCCACATTTCTGGGTGTCTTCACAGCAGCAACCCGCTACCCGGTAACGATATCTGTATTAGTCAGGGTTCTCTAAAGGGACAGAACTAATAGGATAGATGTATATATGAAGAGGAGTTTATTAGGGTAATTGACTCACACGATCACAAGGTGAAGTCCCACAACAGGCCGGAAGCTGAGGAGCCAGGAAGCCAGTCCAAGTCTCAAAACCTCAAAAGTAGAGAAGCCAATGGTGGAGCCTTCAGTCTGTGGCCGAAGACCCGAGAGCTCCTGGCAAATCGCTAGTATATGTCCAAGAGTCCAAAAGCCGAAGAACATGGAGTCTGATGTTCAAGGGCAGGAAGCACCTGCATGGGACAAACATGGAGGCCAGAAGACTTAGCTAGTCTAGCCCTTCCACACTCTTCTGCCTGCTTTTGTTCTGGCCCTGCTGGCAGCTGATTGGATTATGCCCACCCAATTGAGGGTCGGTCTGCCTCTCCCAGTCCACTGACTCAAGTGTTAATCTCCTTTGGCAACCCCCTCACAGACACACCCAGGAACAATACCTTGCATTCTTCAGTCCAATCAAGTTGACATTCAATATTAGCCATCACAGAACTCCGTGTGAAGAAGAGGAAAGGATTGGAGTGATACATATACAAGCCAAAAAATGCCAAGGATTCCTGGTCATTGCCAGAAGCTAGGAAAGAGGCAAGAAATGATTCTCCCTAAGGACTATCAGGAGTCAACCCTGCCAACACCTTGATCTCAGACTTCTGACCTTCAGAACTATGAGACAGTAAATATCTATTGTTTAAGTCACCCAGTTTGTGCTACTTTGTTGCAGTAGCCCTAGGAAACTAACACTCCAGCTCTGATTGATTCAAGAAACAAAATATTTAGGGGTACTAATATTTAATTAATATCTTGCTCAATAATTAAAATGAAGAATAAGACTGTTACCAACATGAAAGTTAAGTTCCAATTTGCATAGAAATAAGTGCTGTTCCTTGTAGTCCTGTTCCAGCTGAATGTCATGATTTAGGAAGATCAAAACTGTTTCTTCTCTATAAAATATATTTTTCCACATCATAAAACCTACCTATTCTATTATTAAGGAATAAACATTCCTAGCAACTTATTTGATTTCATATAATAGTGAAACACCCAGTAGAAGGAAGAATGCATTTTATCATAGCTGCATGATCAACTTTTTAAATTGAATTTATAATATGACCAGTTTGTTACTAGGAAAAAAAAAAGTAAAAACATGCTGATCGATTATCAGATCTCCCTGCTACTTCAGTCACTTCAGTCTTTTCAGTGTACTCAAGCATGCATATGAAAGAGAGAGAGAGAGAGAGAGAGAGAGAGAGAGAGAGAGAGAATAAACACACATTCCTAACTCTAAGATATATACGATAGAATGTAAGTTGATTTTTTAAAATTGTAGAAATGTGGATGATACTGATTCTCCAATATATTCTGAACTACCTCTCACAACCTGCTTTTTTACTACGAACTTACAGCAAAATTATAAAAAGATGTCTGTGGATTCTCTAAAGGCTGCAGAATTGTGTGATAATTGCTCATTTCTCTTTCCCTACAGGCTCTCTGAGACTGGGTCCTTAGGTATAGTAGTGCGATAACTACCATTCCTTGAAGACTTACTATGTGCCAGTCTCAGTGCTAAGATTTCAATCACTGGCATATTAAACAGCAAATACAAGAGGTTTGATTGGCATAGGCGCCCATTGTGTTTTATGTACTGGAAGCTACTTTAAACAACACAATTGATACCAGATTAAATTTTTTTGATATCCCAATATGTTTTTCAAATGATGAAGAATACCAGACAGTTTGTTATTCCAAGGTAGTGTTTGTTTTGCTTTGCAGACATATCCTGACTTTTAGTACAACAACTTTGAGGCTTGGAATCCTCCTTTCACCACTGAACTCATTTTGCAACATGCAATTGCCAATAGCTGGCAGTCGTATAGTTTTGAATTGATATTCAAAAATATTTGTCAATTTTGTCCAAGAACTGTTAAATATAAGAAATATGTTTACTCATTTTTCCTTTATCCAGAAGAATTTGAAGAATTTCTAATGTAGTGACTTAAGAGGAAATTAAATAAAGTCCAAATCACATTTTTGTTTTCTATTTTTTAATATTTGGAATTGCTCACTTATGTTATTCTTCAGATTCATTTCTTTACTCTGAAACTGACACAAATTCTAAGAAACAATGTATCTTACACTTCACTTCATAAATCCAATATCAATATACGGCAATAAAAACATTCACCTCTGTTAATTTGGTCATGAGCAAATTATATCTGTTGGAACTACATAAATATTGATGACCAGATTTGGGTATAAGTTTGGCTTAAATTATATATAGTCATAAAATCTGTTTTAGTAATTTCTTTCTATATGACTTTATTGGCATTCTCTGAGTTTAACTGCCTTCCACTGCCTGTTTGTTTCATCTGTATTAATATTGTTGTTACAACTGGACTAATGGCTTCACAGGTAAGTTATCGGAAGTACTAATGGAATTCAGACATTTGTAGAATGTTTTCTACTTCAAACAATGACTGTATATAATTGTATTCAGGTCTCAAAGAACCCTGTCTCTACTTGACCAGGGAAAAATTGAGAAAGGTTGAATTATTGCAATGGTTACAAAATCAACAACTGATAGAATTGGAACAAGATCTATATTATATGCTTTTTGTAACACATTCTACTTCTGCTGTATTCTCTGTTACTCACACCCAGGATATCCATAAAATCTAACTATTGCTTTTCATAGCATTTATTTTTTAAAAAAGTCTTGGGAGGGAAATAGACCTTAATATCACCCCTTTCTTCTAGCAGGTAAGATGTTCTTTTACAAACAGAGAAGACAGAAGCCCATAGAAATTATGATTTCTCATAAATTAATATGTGATGAAATGTAAATTATATTAAAGTTTTCCTTCTTCTGGCTATATTATGCACCATCATTTTAGCCAAAATTTCTTTTTGTTTAATGTTTACCAGTGAAAGACTAAAATGCTGTTCATATTGGAGAAAAATAAAATTTACCCCACAAAAGACATTATTTCAAAAGTAAAAATTATACATGGCATTTTATGTTATTTTCACTAGCAGGCAATCTACAGGAAATTATTAAACCATGAGCCAAACTGAAGTATCAACTTCCTGTTGTCAGGACAACAAAAACATTATGGAAACAAATTCTTGGTTTGGAAATTTTTATGGCATGAGTGTTCATGACTATAAACCAAAGGTTTTAAGATAAGAAGACTAACTTGTTTCTCAACATCAAACAAAATCACCTTATTACATGTATTTCTCTTCTCTCAGTTTTTTCTGTGCTTTGTGAAGCCTCCTCAAGCCCTGGTCACCTTAAAAATGGATCACAGCTATATAGGGAAAAAATTAAAAGTCAAATTGCCATTTATCTTAAATATTGCATGATAATTGACATATTGGTCTGTCTCATATGATGAGTTGTATGACTCTTGGAATATAGTAACCTTTCTGAATGACTCTAAATAAATTTGGAACAAAAGTCAGTAAAGAAAAAAGTGGGAGTCATACTTTTTGTCGTTATCATATCAAACAAACACAAACGCTTTTAACCATACCTAAAAAAGTTGAGTTTCCCAGATTTAAGGAAACTGCATAATCTGAAAACACAGTCACAAGACTATTCTCACTTCAGGTACCAGCTGCCTTTGAATGTCCCCAGGACCACCCTTATTTCAGACTAGCTCGTAACAAATTCAGGGGTTACCACAGCCATCTTGGGTTCAAAATTTCACTAGAAAGACTTACAGGACTCACTGAAAATAATTATACTCACAATTGCATTAATCAGAGGTCTAGGATACAAATTAGGACCAGCCAAAGGAAGAAGCACATAGCCCAACTCCACAGCACCCCCGTGGGACTGGGGAATGGGCAGCAAGAAAAAACAATATAAACCTGGACTTAATTCTGCCTCCTGGCCAGTGACTAGTAAAGTCTAGTAAAGATTAGTCAACTCTGCCTTCTTCCAGCATCCAGGCAACTGTGGCAAGCTAACTTATGATTGGTTAAAATTTCAAATCCTTCATAGTTCCTGACACTAGTTACTGCCAGTAAAGCTCACGAACTGATAACTCTAAATATTTTGTACCTACATTTGTTTATGTGCATATGTATTTTATGCACTTTTATTTTCTCTATTTCTTTATTCATTTCTTATCAGATTTTCTGCTCGCCACCACTCTAATAAAATAACCCTTTCGAAGGTCTCCAATGGCTTCAAAATTGCCAAATCTAGCAATCTATGTTCAGTCTCATCCTGCTTGCCCTTGCCAAGTTATTAATATGTTCCCCATTTCTGTAAGACCAACCCTTACTCTTTCTCCTTCTTCTCAGCCCACACAATGTGAAGGCAAAGGGGACAAAGGTCTTTGGGATAATCACTTCCAATTAATAAATAGTAAATATATGTAACATACAAAATATGCCTACATTATCGGTAAAGCTTCCAGTCAACAGGGGGCTATTAGTTAAGTTTTAGGGGAGTCGAAAGTTATGTGTGGGTTTTTGACTGTGAGGGGGTGCTGCTAACCCCACCTTATTCGGGGTCAACTGAATTTATCCCAGAATCCCCTTCCATATGTGGTCTGGATTTGAGTTAGGTAAAAGAGAAGCTTTCTTTTTATTTTGGAGGACTGCGGTGGGAGGCCAGGGTGAGAGAAAGTCTCAGGGTGTTCCCTGGGCTCTAGTTTCAGCTCATCTTTCTACTGTTTTCATCAACCAATGGCAGCCCCAAGCCAACCACCAAGCTCTAGCAAGGTGATAGCTTCAACAGACCTCTCTTCAAGCACTGCCTTATTTAAGTCCCAATTCAGTGGCCAAGGATGCACATCTTCTGGAACTTTTCTGCAATCTCTGACCTGGCCATCCACAACAGGCTGTCATGGTTAGTGACTTTTGCTGAATATCACTTTCCTGTTCCCGATCTTCACATGCCCAGATCTTTCCACATGACTCTAATCTTTAATTTCCATAAACATTTTTTCTACTCATAATATTTCTTGTGCTTTTAAAAGACTGAACACTAAGGGATAGATGTGTGAAATTTCTATGATTGTTTTTAGCAAATAAACCAAAACTTCACATTCTATTTCTAAAAGCGTGGTGCTCCTCTCAGTAGTCCTCATGATGAAAGGCGGGGACTGACTCAAAATATGTATGCCTTTCAAAACTCTAAAAAGAAAGCATGTCATCAGGCTGTGACAGGGATAAACATATAATGAGCACATATAGAATCCCAAGAGTTACCTTCACTGGTCACACATGTAGCCTTCTGCTATGGACTGAACTGTGCCCCATTCTAATTAATGTGTTGAAGCCCAAACCTAGTATGACTCTACAAAGAGACATTGTCTTTAGAAAGCGATGGAAGTTTATTTAGGTCATAAGTGCGGGGTCCTATTCTAATAGGACTGTGGAGATTTATAAAAAGGAAAAGATCTCTCTCTCTCTCTCTCTCCCCCCCCCCCCAATCTCTTCCCCTCTCTCTCTCAAGCAGTATCCTAATGTATAAAATAATTTTTATTTTTTTTTCTTTTTGAGACAGAGTCTCACTCTGTCTCCCAGGCTGGACTGCAGTGGTGCAATCTCGGCTCACTGCAAGCTCCACCTCCCGGGTTCACGCCATTCTCCTGCCTCAGCCTCCCCAGTAGCTGGAAGTACAGGTGCCCAACACCACACCCCGCTAATTTTTTGTATTTTTAGTAGAGACGGGGTTTCACCATGTTAGCCAGGATGGTCTCGATCTCCTGACCTCGTGATCTGCCCGCCTCGGCTTCCCAAAGTGCTGGGATTACAGGCATGAGCCACCGCGCCCGGCCCATATAAATGCTAGATTGTTACTGACATTAAATAAGCAGACAATATCACAGGACACTTCATCATCTGACCTTGCTTGTCTTTCTCTAACTACATTTCTCCCAGCTCCACTTCTCCGGTCATAAAGAATCATGCTTTCCTTTCTTTCAAACATGCTTTACATAGGCTATTTTCTCTGTCTGGAATTCACTCCTGCTGCATTTCCCATGTCTTACTTATCCTTGAGTTAAAAAGTTAACTAAAGCATTTTCCAAAGGATTCCTTGACCTGGAAAGATTGAGTCTTGTTCTTCCTTTACTTTCTGACTTACTATGGATAACCTCTCTAAGTAGATTCTCTAATTTTTAACAGCACATTATTTTCTTGTTTACTAGTGCCCTTTCCAATTTATTTGTTTATTATTTGTAGCAAATTAGAGAAATAATCTGTAAACATTAAAAGAGTAGGGGCCATATATGTCTTATTCACTCTTTTTTGGAATTCAGTTTCTGACACAATGAAGGTACATCTTAAGTTGACTAAAGGAATGACAAAATACAGTACTGAATGAACGAAGAATTGATTAAATCATTAATAACTATGGTATCAATTTCCCTCCACATTGCCTTGAAATCAGCCTTTATTAGTTAATCTTGCACACTAGAAAGCTGGAAGGCAGATACTGTATCTAGCCAATTATTTTATTACTAATTCCAACAGGAATTCATACTCACAGATGCTGTGCTACTGTTAGAATAGCTGTTCATTATCTCTCAAATCATTTATTTTCTCAACTCTTTCTTTCCCTTTGTTCTCATTTTTTCTTCCACAATTGACTAGTTTTCATTCACCATGGATTAGAGTCAACCACATCTTTCCCATAAAACCTACACTCAATAGTTCAAACTCCAGGGACTTTTCCCTAAATTCCTATTTTTCCCAGCTTTGACACTTGACAATACTCTATCTTTTAACCTTTTGGGAAGCTATTGTCTTGCACTGTCATCAACATTTAAACATGTGCATAACTTATTATCTCAATTAAATTGTAATTTTTTTTTTTTTTTTTTTTTTTTTTTTTTTTTTGGGGCGGGTCTCGCTCTGTGGGCTGGAGTGCAGTGGCCTGATCTCAGCTCACTGCAGGCTCCACCCTCCGGGTACGCCATTCTCCTGCCTCAGCCTCCCGAGTAGCTGGGACTGCAGGCACCGCCACCTTGCCCGGCTAGTTTTTGTATTTTTAGTACAGGCCAGGGGTTTCACCGTGACTTGTAGGATAACTCGATCTCTGACCATCGTGATCCCGCCCGTCTCGGCCTCCCAAAGTGCTGGGATTATAGGCTTGAGCCACCACGCCCGGCCTAAATTGTAATTTTTAAAGGAAGTCCTTATAGCACCAGGCTGCCTCTTATATTCTAACAATGTTGAGAATAGTGCAATAAATGTAATAAACATCTTCATTGAATGAATGAACACATCATTTATTGAATCACATTTTTATATTTAATCTTCCAGGAAAATAATTACATTACTTCACCTTGCCAAAACTTCTTGAAAACGACATATGTAACTTTAAGTCACATTTTTCAACAAATAACGTCCTAATTATTCTGAATGAATTATAAGAATTAACTCAATTACCAAGATGATCAAGCTAGCATCAAGGATGTGACCGATACACTGTGAGAATTGGACTCATTGTATACTGGGCTTTTCACTTGGGTGTTTAAGAGGAGAAAACAGGAAAGAAACATACACAATCAAGTGCTTGCAGTGGAGAAATTGGTGTTCAGTGTTTTGGACAGGCTTTAGGTCCTCTGGGTTGTATCCAAGCAACACAGCCTCAGAGCTAGATCACAGAATCAAGACACCAGAATTCTACTGCTGTGTCCAACATTTAGTGCAATCAGATGGAATGCAATATTGAAATATGAAGTGTAATGTTTTAGTTAAATCAGTGTTCAAGTTGGCAATTTATTATATGCAGCCTGTTCAGAATTGAAAAATTTGCTATTGTCTAGACTGTGCTTCAGACAATGAGCCACAAATCCCAATGTAGAGGCTGTTCTGTGGTTGCATAACTTGAATAAATTTCTCACCTCAAAGTCATTGACAAAAAAATACTAGAATAACGAATCCTTAGTAAAGTCAGATCTCATCAAATAGAACATATTTATAGTCATATACTGTGATAGATGGCCATATTCAAAGCATTTGATATTAAAAGTCTAAAATCAATCTTGCTATGTACAGGAAATTGTCAAGCTAATTTGACACTATTACACAGCATTTGTTAAGTATGCACCAAGTCTAGAATGTTCAATTAGACAAACTTACAATACCTAAGCAAAGTTATGTTAGTCTAGATAAGTCATACTTGTTTATTGAAGAATTCTAATTGGAATTGAAGATTTCCAGACAGCAAGGTTTATTCTAAAAATAATTTATAATCCTAACTGCAAATGTCATATGTCAATAAGATTGTGCAAAAAGCCCTAAATTTTTCATCCTTAGAAAGCAGACAATCATCGAGGCATGATAACGCCACCAAAAAAGATTACTCTAGGCAGTTCTTGAAGTACGTTTTGTTTTTAATAAATTTAAAAAGATAGTTTCCACATAAAGGATATATTCAAATCATTGCAATAATAAAAGCTAAGAAGTGCCATGGAATTAATAAGACCTTGCCCATATAAGTAAGGAGCCAATTGGCAATAACATTGTCTAATGGAGGGGCAGACCACTGGAACTCTCCTTGCCCCGCCAAGAAAGTTAGAAAGTTAGACCAACAATAATTTGGTCAGGGCAAAAAGCTCAAATTGCATAATCTGTGAAACAAAAAAGAAGACTGTATGCCATTAGTTAATTTCCTCAAACTATACCAATAAGTTCTACTGAGGTTTAATGACAGACAGATTGGGTGAGATTATCTCAAAACTCTTTTCCAACTTTAAATTTTATGATTCTGTGACTGTCTAGTATATTTAAATCTGAATATAGATCAGGCAGAAATAAAACAAATAAAATTATCTCCATAATGCTGGATTTATTTATTTGATTTTTTTCAGAAGCTCAAAAAAGGGAAAATTTATCTTCATTGAACTTTCTTTTTATGTCTTTTCAGCACTGGAACAGTTAGTACAGAGTTTCCTTCCAAGCAGCATTTTTCAATGACTCTTAAAAAATAAAAGGGAGGAATAAAAGACTATCTGATAAGAAACAACTTCCTGATGTGCAATGCCATGAGAAAAAATTATTTTCAAGTCTTAAATGTCTAAATATATCAATTATTAAAATATGAACTATGAGTCCTCATTCACAAAAAATAATTTTATCCTGTCCACTTAAGATAAAAAGAGTTGTACTTGAACTCTCTTTGGTCATTTTTAATGGGATTAGATTCTATAACTGTATTATTGAGAGGAAAATATAATATTAAACTGTCTAAGATTTGTGGTCATGTGTTACTGATCAAAAATTTATGGGATCACTTGAAAGTAATCATTTCAAAGTTTATCTCATGCTGAACAAAGTCACTTATTTATTTACTTATTTATTTATTTATTTCCTAACCAGTTTTTCAGAAAGAGCATGAGATTTGGAAAGATAAGTTCTGAGTTCACACATAGGCTTTGACTTTTACAAGTAATGCATCTTGGGCAAATTACTAATTTGGCTACAGATAACTTTTTGTGTTTGAGAATTGCTAAGATATTTACATTATGCAATTATATAATTGCTTTGTAATCTGTAAAGATATATTAAAAATGTCAATAAGTAATATGGGAGGAATAGCTGGCTGTCCATCAAAATCTCCTTCCCATTTTTTTTGTATACTGTTGTGGTTCCTTAAAGGAGCTAGGGTCCATTTCCAAGACCACCTTGCAGCTAGCTGTGGCCTTGTGACTAGTTACTATCAACAGAATAAGTAACTGTGTATGCCACTTTATGATCAATGTAATCACATCATTCATTCATCCTCTATACTCGCTGTCTCTTTCCATAAAATAAATAAAAATGGTTATAGCCCCATGGGATGACAGAAGATGGGAGAAACTTAGGTTTCTGCATTATGAATATGGAAAAAAAATCTGCTCATGGATCAGGAATAACCACCTTGGACTGTTACTATGATGGTGAAAATAGTCTCTTGTGTTGACCCATTATTTATTTTGCATGTATATTTTATCAAACCTTAGTATACTCTTACTAGTAGAGAAACTGATACCTTAAAGTGAAGTGTTTCTATTTAGCAAACCACTAAAATATAGGACATGGGAATAACAGTTGGGCAGTGTGATGGTTAATACTGAGTGTCAACTTGATTGGATTGAAGATGCAAAGTATTGATCCTGGGTGTGTTTGTGAGGGTGTTGACAAAGGAGATTAACATTTGAGTCAGTGTGCTGGGAAAGGCAGACCCCCCCTTAATCTGGATGAGCACAGTCTAATCAGCTGCCAATGCGGCTAGAATAAAAAGCAGGCAGAAGAACGTGAAAAGACTAGACTGGCTTAACCTCCCAGCCTACATCTTTCTCCTGTACTGGATGCTTCCTGCCCTTGAACATCAGACTGTAAGATCTTCAGTTGGCTTCCTTGCTCCTCAGCTTGCAGACGGCCTTTTATGGGAGCTTGTGATCATGTGAGTTAATACTCCTTAATAAACTCACATTTATTTATACACCTATCCTATTAATTCTGTCCCTCTAGAGAGCACTGACTAATACAGATTTTGGTACCAGGAGTGGTTCTAGAGGAAGAGAATATTAAGGATGGAGTTCTTTCATTGATTTCGGGATTTCTGGAGTTGGCTGTTTCATGTGATTAGACCCCAAAATGCTAAGGACTCTGCTTCTAATAGTATGGAGAACACTGATAGTCCTTGACATGAACTGTGTAGATGCATTTGACACTCCTGAATCACTGTTCATGAGAGGCAAGGAGTTTAGTGACTAGTTAATATCAACAGAATAAGTAATTGTGTATGCCACTTTATGATCAAGGTAATAACATCATTCATCCTCCATACTCACTGTCTCTTTCCACAAAATAAATACCTTTGACCATATGTGGAGAACCAAAGGACATTATGAAGTTGGTTGGTTGCTTCTAAGTTCACTGGACAAAGTGATGAAAGAAAATTATGAACTCAGGAATTCTAACTCCCAGTTACAGAGACAGATACCGAGCCACAAATGTCCTAAGATTGCCCTGAGTGAGTCTTATCTCCTGTAGAGAAAAAACTAAAGTTGTGGAAAATCAGACAGAGGCTCTTATCGTGCGAGCAACTGACCTGCAACAAAAGGTGTATGCACAGCCTTGCCAGGTGTCTATTGTTAAAGTTACGGCATTGATTGGAACAAAAAATGAGACCCTGCAACTTGGAATGGGGATCAGTGGGAGGACCCTGATGAAGCTGGGGACACTGAGATTATAAACTCTGATGAACCTTTTTTGCCAGAAGAAACAGCTTTCCCATCCCCAGTAGTGGCAACATCCCCTCCCCGACCCAAACTGCCATCAGCCTTTCCATCTTTGTCTGAGGAGATAAACCCTGTGCTTCCTGAGGCAACAGTAATGGCCTCCCCTGAGGCAGTTTCCAGGCAAGGTAATGTTGATTCTCCTCAGTACTCACCCTTAACACCCTTGTTTGCTTCTAGACCTATAAGTAGACTAAAGTCCCAGCAGGCCACTAGAGATGAGGTTCAGAGTGTGACCCATGAAGAGGTGCACTACATTCAAAAAGAACTACTTGAGTTTTCTGATTTATATAAGCAGAAATCTGTAGAACAGATATGGGAATGGATATTAAGAGTGTGAGATAATAGTGGAAGGAACATAGAGTTGGATCAGGCTGAATTTATTGATTCGGGCCCCATAAGTAGGGATTCTGCATTTAATATTGCTGCTCGGGGAGGTAAAAAAAAAGTTCTAATAGTTTATTTGCTTGGTTAACTGAAATATGGATTAAAAGATGGCCCACTGTGAGCAAGCTGGAAATGCCTGATTTCCTCCCTTGGTTTAATGTAGAAGAAAGGATCCAAAGCCTTAGGGAGATTGGAAAGATGGAGTGGATTAGTCACTTCAGACCTACTCATCTCATCTGGGAGAGAGTCCGGAAGATATACCCTTGACTAATGTTTTGTGAAATAGATTTGTGAGAGCAGCACCTGCATCTTTGAGGAGCTCTGTAGGGACTGCTCTTCTCTGTATGCCAGATCTAACAGTGAGAACCGTAGTCACTCAACTACGAAATGTAAATACAATGCGAATAATTGGATCCCGAGGTGGCAGGGGCCAAGTGGCAACACTCAGCCATCAAAGGCAAGGTGGGCATAGCTACTGTAACGGACATCAGAGGCAAAGCATCAATCAGAATAGTTTGACTTGTATAGAACTCTGGCATTGGCTAATTAATCACGGTGTTTCTAGAGGCGAAACTGATAGGAAGCCTACTCCATTCCTACTTAATTTATATAAGAAAACATCCAGATCTAGTGGACAAAAGACTAATCTGAATTATAGAAACACAGAATCATGGCTCCTCAATCAATTTCCAGACTTGAACCCGTTTAAAGACCTAGAATCCCTTGAATGAAGAGCGGGCTGGATCCCCTCGAGGAAGGACCCCGCTACACTACTGACAATTTATGCAGTTATCCTTTCTCCCTTCCCTTCCCACAGATACCTCTGGCCTTTTACCAGGGTAAAAGTGCATTGATGAAAGGAAAATGATCAGACATTTCAGGGACTACTAGATACTGGCTCTGAGCTGACACTGATTCCAGGGAACCCAAAACATCATTGTGGTCCTCCAGTTGAAGTAGGGACTTATAGGGGTCAGGTAATTAATGGAGTTTTAGCCCAGGTTCAATTTACAGTGGGTCCAGTGTGTTCCCAGACTTATCGTGTGGTCATTTCCCCAGTGCCAGAAAGCATAATTGGCATAGATATACTTAGCGGCTGGCAGAACCCCCACACTGGTTCTCTGACTGGTAGGGTGAAGGCTATTATGGTGGGAAACGCCAAATGGAAGAAAGACAACAGAGCTGCCTCTACCTAGAAACATAGTAAATCAAAAACAATATCGCATCCCTGGAGGGATAACAGAGATTAGTACCACCACCAAGGAACTGAAAGATGCAGGGATAGTAATTCCCACCACGTCCCCATTCAACTCTCCCATTTGGCCTGTGCAGAAGATAGATGGATCTTGGAGAATGACAGTGGATTATCATAAGCTTAACCAAGTAGTGACTCCAATTGCAGCTACTGTACCAGATGTGGTTTCATCACTTGAGCAAATTAACCATCTCCTGGTACCTGGTGTGTAGCAATTGATTTAGCAAATGCCTTTTTCTCCATTCCTGTCCATAAGGCCCACCAGAAGCAATTTGCCTTTAGCTGGCAAAGCCAGCAACATACTTTTATTATCCTACCTCAGGGGTATATCAACTCTCCAGCTTTGTGTCACAATTTTGTTGGGAGAGACGTTGACCAATTCTCCCTGGGGTCCAGAACAGGAAAAGGCTCTGCAACAGGTCCAGGTTGCTGCACAAGCTGTTCTGCCACTTGAGCCATATGACCCAGCAGATCCAATGTTGCTTGAGGTGTCAGTGGCAGATAGGGATGCTGTTTGGATCCTCTGGCAGGCCTCCATAGGTGAATCACAGTGGAGGCCTCTAGGATTTTGGAGCAAGGCCCTGCCATCTTCTGCTGACAACTGCTCTCCTTTTGAGAGAGCTTTTTGGTCTGTTATTGGACTTTGGTGGAAACCGAATGTTTGACTATGGATCATCAAGTCACCATGCAACCTAAACTGCCTATCATGAACTGGGTGTTTTCTGACCCATCCAGCCATAAAGTGTGTCATCCACAGCAGCATTCCATCATCAAATAGAAATGGTATATACATGATCGGGCTTGAGCAGGTCCTGAAGGCAAAGTAAGTTACCCGAGGAAGTGGAGCAAATGCCCATGGTCTCCACTCCTGACACTCTGCCTTCTCTCCCTGCACCTGCACTGAGGCCTCATGGGGAGCTCCCTATGATCAGTTGACAGAGGAAGAGAAGACTAGGGCCTGGTTCACAGATAGTTCTGCACAACACGCAGGCACCATCCGAAAGTGGACAGCTGTAGCACTGTAGCCCCTCTCAAGGACATCCCTGAAGGACAGTGGTGAAGGGAAATCTTCCCAGTGGGCAGAACTTCAACCAGTGCACCTGGCCGTGCACTTTGCATGGAAGGAGAAATGACCAGATGTGCGATTGTATACTGATATATGAGCTGTAGCCAATCGTTTGGGTGGATGGTCAGGGACTTGGAAGAAGCATGATTGGAAAATTGGTGACAAAGAAATTTGGGGACGAGGTATGTGGATGTACCTCTCTGAGTGGTCACAAACTGTGAAGATATTTGTATCCTATGTGAGTGCTCACCAATGGGTGACCTCAGCAGAGGAGGATTTTAATAATCAGTGCTGGATAGGATGACCCATTCTGTGGACACCACTCAGCCTCTTTCCTCAGCCACCTCTGTCATCACCCAAAGGGACCATGAACAAAGTGGCCATGGTGGCAGGGGTGGAGGTTACATATGGGCTCAGCAACATGGACTTCCACTCACCAAGGGTGACCCGGCTACAGCCACTGCTGAGTTCCCAATTTGCCAGCAGCAGAGACCAAAACTGAATCCTCAATATGGCACCATTCCTCGGGATGATCACCCAGTTACCTGGTGGCAGATTCATATCGGACCTCTTCCATCTTGGAAAGGGCAGAGGTTTGTCCTCACTGGAATAGACACTTACTCCGGATATAGGTTTGCCTATCCTGCACTCAAAGCTTCTGCCAAAACTCCCATCCATGAACTCACAGAATGCCTTATCCACTATCGTGGTATTCCACATAGCATTGCCTCTAACCAAGGCAATCATTTTATGGCTAAATAATCGTAGGCAGTAGGCTCATGCTCATGAAATTCACTGGTCTTACCATGTTCCCCATCATACTGAAGCAGCTAGATTGATAGAATGGTGAAATGGCCTTTCAATGTCGCAATCACAAAGCCAACTAGGTGACAATACTTTGCAGGGCTGGGGCAAAGTTCTTCATAAGGCTACGTATTCTCTGAATCAGTGTCCAATATATAGTACCATGTTTGAGCATGTTTACGCTTGTACTAAGAAAATACCATCATTTCATTTCCTTTTTCATGTACCATAAGATTTATTGACTTCATATCAGAACTTAAGTGTTGTTAACTTTATGTAATAGCATTTGGATTGGGGATTGGTGCATTTCCAGTTGTAAGAAGGATAGCTGTATTATGTTAGATAAAATTATGACCTTATTGTTTATTTGAAGATTTATGTATGATCTCAGGAGATTTGTATGGGTTCAAGATGACTTGTGATGGTTAATACTGAGGGTCAGCTTGATTGGATTGAAAGATGCAAAATGCTGGTCCTGGGTGTGTGTGCGAGGGTGTTGCCAAAGGAGATTAACATTTGAGTCAGTGGACTGGGAAAGGCAGACACACCCTTAACTCGGTGGACACCATCTAATCAGCAGGCAGAAAAAGGTGAAAAAGAGAGACCAGCCTGGGCTCCCAGCCTACGTCTTTCTCCAGGGCTGGATACTTCCTGCCCTCAAACATCAGACTCCAAGTTCTTCAGCTTTGGGACTCGGACTGGCTTCCTTGCTCCTCAGCTTGCAGACAGCCTATTATGGAACCTTGTGATTGTGTGTTAATACTTATTTAATAAACTCCTCTTTGTATGTACATCTATCCTGTCAGCTCTGTCCCTCTAGAGAACTCTGACTAATACAGGCAGTGAGAAGTAGCTGATGCAGGCTGGGAAATTGGGGACCTATGCTATGCAGTATCAAAGTATTTGGCTAAACTGTTGCCGGAGATAAGTTAGAAGGCCAAAGACATACAATTGTGATTCTAGGGAAATTGTTGGAAGGATCCAAAATATTAGTGTGTGTTGGCTACACAGACTGCGATTAGCAAAGTATTTCAGGAAAAAGATTAGCTCATATATGACTGACCAACTGGTAGCAGGGCTGGAAACAGAGAACTCTTGAAGCCCACATAGCATTTGCTCTCCAGAGACTGTTAAGACTTAAAAAAAAAAAAAAAAAGAATTTAGCCATGTGATAAAGGTCAAGTTAAAGGCATTGTTTTCTCACACAAGTTTATTGTTTTAAATGGTTTTTATTTAGTGGCCATTAAATTTGAAGAAATAGCCATGAGGGAAAGACTGCAAAATTATAAGGCAGACATAAGAACAAAGTCCAGGAAAAAAATTGAGGGTATGACTCCAGTCTTAATAAACTAACTAGAAGCAAATATTCCTGAAAATTTTGAAAGTGCTGTGCCAACAAAGAATGCATGAGTCTAGGTTGTAAAATCCACAGACTAATGGGCAAGCTTTAATACTTAGACTCTCAAAATTGAATGAATAAGTAGTCAGCTATGAAAGCTGGTCAGTTCTCAAAGAGGCAGAATCTCTGACATCCACTGCAAATAATGATGTCATGAAGGATTGAACAAGAATAAACAATCTAGAGGTATACTCGGGGCCATGAAGAACAAAGGGCTAGAGAATTTCTCTATAAAAAGAATGCCTAATCCATAATATATTATAGGGATATTTTAATGCTTGCTCAGCAGAATATGGCAAAGGAGTAGTGACTACTATGAGATTTTTAACATATATTCTACCCTTCTACCACCATATTTGGTATGGAGGAAGGCAGGGGCAAAGAACTTGTCATTTTGGTTAGCAGGTCCCTGGACAGATAGAAGTCACATCTGGTCCATGGAAGCAAATGTAAAACTCCCAGAGACCACGGATTTTGAGCTGATGAAGTTCCTTAATCAGAATCTGGAATTTTCCCCTTAGCGATGGGATAGGTGTGGTTTTCAAGTGGGAAGAAAGGTGCAATTTTCCCACCTAAAGAACTAAGAGTGAATTTGGCGGTCAGAAAAATGGACAGTAGAAGTAGCAATGTCTCCACTAACCTTGCTAGTCACTTGTAGCTGGGAAGCAGATACCCAGTTAAGAAGTGCATTTGTTTACCCTGCTTGCATTCAGATGTGGTGATGTGATTAGTTGTCAACAAAGTTAGGTGAACAGAAATGACGTGAGCCACTTCCAGGCAAAGGATGTAATTAATTGGTTTGCCTTTGTCCATTCCACTTCCCCTTGTACTCGTGGATGCCAATATGATGAAAGGTACAGCCCCAATCCAGAACACTGGGACCCTGAGTCACCCATGGAAAAGAGTCACCTTGAATTGTGTGGGCTAGAAATAAACTTTCATTGCCTTTGAAGCATTTAGATCATTTCGTGTCTATTTGTTACCACAGTTTAGTATGATCTTCCACATTATAGTTATATTATTTAGAGATAATATTTATTCAGGGAAAAGCACAATGTTAATAAAATCATTTTTTAAGTGTTCCTGTAAGAAGAAAAATGTGTATATGGAATAAACTGCAATATATGATGCCTATCTAAGGCATTTTTGCATTTGAAACCGGAGGTGAAAACTCCTTTCATGTAACTTGGCTAGTTTTTATTTAATATTAACAGACTATGAACATATATATGTATATGCATATATATATGCATACAAATATATATGTGTATAATGTGTTTAAAAAATGAATCTTCTAATATAAATGAAGAAAAACATAAAAGTAGATATTTATAATGTAATATGTGAATTTCAGCTTTACATTTCTGATTGAGTTTTATTTGCTCTGACAAAAATTGAGCAGCCATCAGATATGTCATGGGGAAAATAAACAAACAAAGCTATGACTTATATAACTCATGCCTTGAAAATCAAGTAAAAGAAACCACAGTGCAGTTTTAGGAGAAGAAATGAGTCAGGAATCAAAAGTTCTAAACTCTGGTTTAGCATCTACTTGCTAGCCATGGATTGGTTCTCAGACATCAATATTTCCCTATTCCCATTTAGAGAGATAGAAAGCTAAAATGTACATTTCTCAGACTCCCTCACAGCTATGGATTTGGACATAAGATTCTGCCAAGCACAAAATCATAATGAGAAGGAAGTCACCTTCCTATGATTACTGGACAAATGTTTTCAGTGTTCTAACTTCAATCTCTACTCTCTAGTCACCAACTTTGTACAGTAGCAGAAACATGTTCCTGAAGAGTAGTATGAACTTCTGCTCTTCCAGACATCCCTACAATTTTTGAAGTGCCCAATTCCCTGAATTAAGTTTCATTCTATTTGAAGCATCTAAAGCGGCTCTTTTTTCCTGTACTGAACATTAAGTGACTCACTAATAATGAATGATTAATAAACTCTTTGAGCTCCACTGATCATAGATAAATATTAATAGGTACTATTTCAACTGAGAAAGAGTTGAGGACTGTGGCCAAGTTTATAGTTTCCAAAACATTAAAAAGAAAAAAAAAGAAGAAAATTTACACAAAAATCAGAAAATGAAGAAAGGAAAACCCATAAAATAAAATGGCAGAATGACAAGGGCAATTAATATTAAAATAAAGTAGAATGGCCTGATTGTATTTATTTAAATAAAAGAATAAGAAAGTACATCTTTCTCTCTTTTCCTTTAGAAACCCCACTAAAACAAGAAATGTGTTCAAAGTGGAAGTTTAAAAGAGTATAAACCTGGAAAAATGAAAATAATGAGAGGGGTTTCTAAATAAGAGATGTCAACAAATATGTGGAAGTCATAAAGTGTAAAGAAGCAAGTAAACAAATGAAGCAAGAAGAAATAATCACATCTTCCAATATCAGTGCTACAGAGCCAGTGCAAGTTTCTCTCCCTAGTGGAATGTCTGAAGCACAGGGCTCACAGTTGGCAAGAAAGGAAGAGAAAAAGACTGAGAAGTGAGGTTAAAACAGATTTTTAGCACATGTTCTGTAAATGTGTTTGAGTACACTTTGCTTGTTCTCTGTATCTTCCAGAATGTTTAAAATAGTACAATATTTTTTAAATTTAATGCCAAACATTGGAGAAAGGAGAGAGAAAATGGTAAATATATGAACCATATAGTCCACATCAGGAATTAACAACTATTTTGCACTTTCCTAAAGTAAATAATCCAGAATTACAGGGGTTTACATATAAGAAAGGAGACACTGAATCTGGACTTGAGGGAGATTCACTTTTCTGGCAGTTTCTGAGTTGTTTACTATGTGTAAGTTTTATATCCTTGGGGATGGAGTTGGTGAATGCCTTCAAAGGCAACAACAAATCAAGAGTTGGAAGATACATATTTTTTAAAGAGAGAGTTCCTATAATTTATAATTTTACGAATGGCTCAATCTTCCTTCTTAGCATGTTTAGTTCTGATGGATCTATTTGTTATTCCTGTACATTCCTATCCTGTGCCTCTAGGCATTTTGGCATCAATAAGCAGGTATAGCTCCTGCTGTGACACTCAGAGAAGAAATAAGCTTAGGACAAATTACTAACAAATTTTTACTAATACCAACTGGCAACTGTGACATAGGCTTTACCACATATTTCATTATGGCTTTAACACTTGCAGACAAAACCCTTTTACATAATCATTTTTCACATATAAAATTCATGTCTTTTTATGTAAACATTGGGAAACTTAGGCACTAATTTTTAGAAGCGATTGTTACGCAAAGAGCCGAAACACTTCAGCAATGTAAAGAACCCTGAAAATCCATTCCTCCATAAGAGCTGAGAGAACACTAGAATTGTTCAAAATCAACATTTTTATAACTCTGGAAATTAACCAAAGACTTGCAATAATTAGTAGATGGAAAAAAAAAACAAAAACAAATCTCAGTAAGAAGAGTGAGGTTTGTGGTATTTCTAATTTCCCCTATTTCCACCCCTGCTCCTCTGTACCTTGGCGACAGCCTTGAAAACCAGCAGCCTTACAACCATGGTAGCTGTGCCGGGCGCGGTGGCTCAAGCCTGTAATCCCAGCACTTTGGGAGGCCGAGACGGGTGGATCACGAGGTCAGGAGATCAAGACCATCCTGGCGAACACGGTGAAACCCCGTCTCTACTAAAAAATACAAAAAAAACTAGCCGGGCGAGATGGCGGGCGCCTGTAGTCCCAGCTACTCGGGAGGCTGAGGCAGGAGAACGGCGTGAACCCGGGAGGCGGAGCTTGCAGTGAGCTGAGATCCGGCCACTGCACTCCAACCATGGTAGCTGTAAGAATCAGCAGTCTAACAGCCACTGAAGGAAGAATGGGTTTGGAGCTTCAAAAACCAGATCTTGAGAGAATTGTTATTTTTTGACCTGCCTGGCACCATTCATAGGGGGCTCATCTTTACATGAAGTAAGTCAGAGCTTATTGACGAGGAAAATCCCTTCACCAGGTCATTTATCAAATTTCACAGGCAATTATATATTATTTCAGCTGCCTGAGGTGTTAATATCATTTGGGGTAAACAAGAGTCTGGCCAAAAAACTTAACAAGAAAACTTGGAGACAATATGTCCACTGAACTGTGAAAAGCTCTGTTACATTCTTGGGAAGCTGAAGACCATATACATGTACAGGGCTGTACAACACTCAGAAAAGAACTGAGAAAGTTCTAACCTCTCATTTCTACTTAATTTTGATACTTTATCCAAATAGGAAGTAATGGCTGAAGCACAAATGTAAACTCTCAGAGCATTAAAGACATGCCCAACACACAAACAGAGCCCCTCAGGAGAGTTTAGGGGACTAGTTGGCTCAAAAACTCCAAGGAAATGAATCATTAGCTGATCACTAAGTTAAATGAGCAGTGACTTCAGTGATTGCACATGACCAACAATACAGACTTTAGAGAATTATTTCATGAAAAACATGAAACAAACAAATAGCAACAACAAAAACAAAACTAGGGACAGGAGGAGATCTGATTACCAAAGCTAACACATGATATAATTTTAAATATCCAGTTTTTAACAAGTAATTATAAGACATCCAAAGAAACAGGAATGTATTATCATACATGAGAAAAAAAGCAGTCAATAGAAACTTTTCCTGAGGAAGCCCAGATGTTGGATTTATTAGACACATACAGTAGCTATTCCAAATGTGCCCAAATAACTAAAGAAAATCTTGTGGAAAGAATGAAAATAAGGTTAGAAAAATTCCTCATCCAATATCAATAAAGAGAGAGAAATTATTTTTTAAAAAGAATCAATAGAAATTCTGAAGTTGACAAATATTTCTTATTTTTTTTTAACAACAGGGGCTTTACAGCACATATAAGTTATCAAAAGGAGAACCAATAACCTTGAAAACATGTCCATTGAGATTATCCTGTCTGAGGAACAGAAAAAAAATTATAAGATCTCTGGGATTGGAGTTTCAGGAGGAAAGCATAAGTAGAAATAGATAGAAAAAAATTGAAAAAATACAGGCAAAAACTTTCAAACTTTGATTTAGAAAACACTAATTTACACATCCAAGAAGATCAACAACTTCCAAGTAGGATTAACTCAAAGAGATCCAAGTGTAGACACATTATAATCAGACTGACAAAAGCTGAAAACAAAGGGTATTGAAAGCAGCAAGAAAAAAAGAGTCTTATAAGATACAAAGGAATCTCATTAAAATTAACAGGTTACTTTCAATAGAAATCATGGAGGTTATAAGGCAGTAAAACAACATATTCAAAGTGCTTAAAGCAAAAGAATGTCAACCAAGAATTGAATATCCAGCAAAACTAACCTTCAAAAGTTGAGGAGAGATTAAGATATCCCCAGGCCAAAAAAAATAAAAAATAAAAATAAAAGGAAATTTGTCACTAACAGACCTACACTGCAATAAATACTGAAGGAACTCCTTCAGAATCAAATGAAAAGAAGTTAGACTAATTCAAATCCACGTGAACATTTTTTCAGGCCTGGAAATAGGCACCTGAAAAGGCTTTACCTGGCAGGCCTCACGGGGAAATCTACTCTCCCTACACCAAACTTGACATACAGACAATGCACTGAAGTCTCTGGTGAAAGTTGCAGCCAAGAACTCAGGCCCCTCTGGCTGGTCATGCTCTTATGTACATTTTTATTCATAGCCAAAGGACCTCTATTGGGAAGTCTCCTTATTGGGAAGCCTCAGCTGAGACATTCCTCAAGCACCTCTATATTTTTATAAGGGGTCCTCAAAGATTTTTCCACTCTGACTCAGTAATTACGACTCCTTGAATTTGAGCCCTTACCCTTCCACTTTCCCTAGCCCCAGGTCATAAAATGACAGAAGTCCCTTGTTCAAGTATCTCTTGGCAGTTACATATTTTCTCCACATGTATTGCTACATTTGATCCTCACACACTGCCATTCCATGGGGGAAATGGGAACATTGAGGGAGCCAGCACTCCAGCACTCTTTGCTATTTAGCTTCTTACTGATACTATCACAGTAAGTGAAAAACAGCTCAATTATTATTTGTAGTTTAGTTTATTGTCTTAATTAGCATGAACACCCAGCAGCTCAACTTTCTTCAAAAGAATAAAGAGCACTAGCTTGTGCAGTGGTTCATGCCTGTAATCCTAGCACCTTGAGAGGCCGAGGCAGGTGGATCATGAGGTCAAGAGTTCAAGACCAGCCTGGCCAATATGGTGAAACCTCATCTCTAATAAAAATACAAAAATTAGTCGGGCGTGGTAGTGTGCATCTGTAGTCTCAGCTGCTCAGGAGGCTGAGGCAGGAGAATTGCTTGAACCTGGGAGGTGGAGGTTGCAGTGAGCTGAGATTGCACCATTGCACTTCAGCCTGGGTGACAGAATGAGACCCCGTCTCAAAAGAAAAAAAAAAAAAAAAAAAAAAAGGAGCACTAGTAAAAGTAACTACATCGATAAATATAACAGATGTAATAAATGTATTTTTTTGTTTCTAACACTTTCCCTGATTTAAAAGGTGAATGCATAAAGCAATAATCATGAATATGTGTTCATTGGCCTTAATGTATAAAGGTGTAATTCATATGAAAACTATAGCAAGAAGAATTGTAAGGGAACAAAGCTATATTAGAGTAAAATTTTTGTATACCACTGGAAGTTGGTATGCATTAATTTTAAATACATTGTTGACATTAAAATTGACAATAATTTAAAATACATTGTCTTAGTTAAGATGTAAATTTTACGCCCAGGACAACCATTAAGAAAATAATGCAAAATAATATAACAAAAGTAACAAAATGAATTAAAATAGTGCAATACAAATATATAGTTAACACAAACAAGGCAGTAATTGAGTAATGAAGAAACAAAAAACATTATATATATATATGTTTAAATATATATTTATATACATATATATATCCCAAGACCAAAAAAATAAATTAATTAAAGAAGAAATACATCACTAATAGACCTGTACTACATGAAATACTGAAGCAAGTCCTTCAGAACCAAATGAAAGGAAACTAGTCAACAAGTCAAATCCACATGAACATAAGGAGTCCAGCTCCAGGCCAAAATCGTATATGTGATTTTTGAGGCCTGAAAATAGGCAACTGCATATATATATGATAAATCCAACAGGCACCAAATAAATCCAAAATAGTCACCTACATATATATATATGTGTGTATATATATATACGTGTATATATATACATATATGGCAGATATAAATCCAACCGTATCTATATTGCATTAAACAAAAGTATACTAAACACTCCAATTGGCAGAGATTGGCAGAATGAATTAGAAATATGATCCAACTATATCTTGTCTGTAAGAAATACACTCAAGATTCAAAAATAGGTAGGTGGAAAGTTAAAAAGATGGAAAAATTATATCATAAAAATAGCACTCAAAAGACAACTGAAATGGTGATACTAATATCAAGCAAAATAGACTTCAAGAAAAATATTATTAGAAAAAAGAGAACTATGTTTTATAATGATAAAAGGGTCAATCCTTCAGGAAGACATAACAATTATAAACATATATGCATCTAACAACAGAGTCCCAAAATACATGGAGCCAAAATTGACAATACTACAGGGAGACATAGCCACGTCAACAAGAATAATGGGACACTTCTATAGCCTCAGCTGCAATAATGAATAAAAATAAACTAAGAAGAATTTCAACAGGGAATTAAAGGAGAAGATTTAACAAACCTATAAGCCAACTAGAGCTAACAGATTTTTATGGAACACTCTATACACAACAGAAGAATCCACAGTCTTCTAAAGTACAAAGGTAATATTCTCTAAGATAAATTGTATATTACTTCATTAAAACCACAAAAAATTAAAAAGGTTGAAAACATACAAAATATATTCTTCAACACCAAAGGAATTAAATTATAAAGGGAAAACAAAAGGAATTTTGGGAATTTACAAATATGTAGAAATTAAACAACATGCTCCTAGTCAATGGGTCAAAGAAGACATAAGGAAAATTAGAAAATACTTTGAGATAAAATATTTATAGGATTCTATTACATTTCCACACATCGTGACAGTACATGGATCAAATTCCTTTATTTTTCTTTTTTTTGGGGGCTTCTTTTCTTACAATTTGTACAGAAAACATCCTTGGAAAGTAGCAAAAGTGCTATTTATTGTCATCAGTAACACACCATTATGTGACTATAGAAAGTACGGAGAACAATTTTCTATATTATAAAAATACTAATTGTAAAATGGTTATATCTTTCTAATATGTATTAGTGGTATCATAGATTTTCTGAAATAGAATTTCCGTGGAAAATATTACTATCTAGAAGATGTAGCATTTATTGGATTCTGCTCATTTTTATTCATAAATTAGACTTTTGCTACCTTAAAATTGTTCTTAATACTCTAGGTGCTAAGGTATGCTTGTTGTTAGTGTAATTATTGCAAACCTCAGCTAATCAAATGTTTTATATGAGTTTTTCACTACTTTTGGCTTCAAAGCGAAGAAAAATTTCAGTTTATAAAATTTGCCAAGGAATTAACTGGAACCAAGGACTTGATTAACTATAAAAGAAGGCAAAAATAGGGGAGAGTGATCAAAACAATAAAATAATTGCTTCTAAAATAAAATCTCAGGTACTTTGGATTAACTGAGCAAATTTATCCAGAAATAAGCTCAAGGTAATTATAGACTTTTATATATTCAAGTGTGCATAAATATAACATTTTATATATTCAAGTGTACATAAATATAACATTCATAAATTTTTCCCAGGAAAGACTATATAATGTGCACCTCCAATTTCATGTCAAATCTTTATCACATTTAATAGTAAATTTTATCCCAAAAATAAATGTTGAAAAAAATCAGTCAAGCTACACACTTTTTAAATTAAGACATAAACCTTCATTTGAATAAAAATAGTTATTACACCATTGGATTAACTAATAAGTAATAATTAAGGCCATATTTCCAGGTCTTTACAGTCTACATTCCTGGGAACTTCTGATACTTCAAAAGTATTTAAGAGGTATGATATGGTTTGGTTATATGTGCCCACCCAAATCTCATCTCAAATTGTAATTCCCAGGGCCGGACCTGGTGAGAGGTGACTGGATTATGGGGGCAGCTTTCCTCATGCTGTTCTCATGATAGCAAGATAGTTCACGTGAGATGTGATGGTTTTATAAAGGGATCTTCCCCTTTGCTTGTTTGTTCTCACTGTCACCTGCTGCCATGTAAGAAACGTCTTGCTTCTTTCTGCCATGATGGTATGTTTCCTGAGGCCTCCCCAGCCATTTGGAACTGTGAGTAAGTTAAATCTATTTCCTTTATTAACCACCCAGTCTCAGGTAGGTCTTTATAGCAGTGTGAGAAGAGACTTACGCCATAAATTGGTACTGGTAGAGCGGGGGTGCTGCTATAAAGATACCTGAAAATGTGGAAGCGACTTTGGAACTGGGTAACAGGTAGAGGTTGGAACAGTTTGGAGGGCTCAGAAGAAGACAAGAACTTGTGGGAGAGTTTAGAACTTCCTAGATACTTGTTGAATGGTTTTGACCAAAATGTTGATAGTGATATGGACAATGAAGTCTAGGCTGAGGTTGCCTCAGATGGAAATGAGGAACTCCTTGGAAACTGCAGCAAAGGTGACCCTTGCTATGCTTTAGCAAAGAGACTGTCAGTAGTTTACTGCTGCCCTAGAGATCTGTGGAACTCTGAACTTGAGAAAGATTGTCTGAAATTGGAACTTATGTTTAAAGAGAAAGTAAAGCATACAAGTTTGGCAATTGTGCAACCTGACCATGCAGCAGAAAAGCAAAACCTATTTTCTGGGAAGAAATTCAAGCTGGTTGCAAAAATTTGCGCTAAGTAACCAGGAACCAAAAGTTGATAGCCAAGACCATGAAAAAAATCTCTCCAGGGCATACCAGAGAACATCACAGCAGCCCCTCCCATCATAGGCCTGGAGGCCTAGGAGGGAAAAATTGTTTCTTGGGAGCAGGCCCAGAGCCTCACTGCCACTCTGCGCAGTCTTGGAACTTGGCTCTCTGTGTCCCAGCCATTGCCACACCAGCTCCAGCCATGACTAAAAAGGGGGAATGTAGAACTCAGGCCATTGCTTCAGAGGGTGCAAGCCCCAAACCTCAGAAGCTTTCATGTGGTGTTGGGCCTGCAGGTAAACAAATGACAAGAATTGAGGTTTGGGAACCTCTGCCTAAATTTAAGGATGTATGGAAACGCCTGGATGTCCAGGCAATTTTCTGCAGGAGTGGAGCCCTCATGGAGAATCTCTGCTAGGACAGTGGATAAGGGAAATGTGGGGTTGGAGATACCACACAGAGTTCTCACTGCAGCACTGCCTAGTAGAGCTGTGAGAAGAGGGCCACCTCCCTCCTGACCCCAGAATGGTAGATCCACCAACAGCTTGCATTGTGAGCTTGGAAAGCCATAGACATTCCATGACAGCCCATGAAAGCAGCTTGGTGGGAGGGCGACTGTGCCCTGCAAAGCCATAGGGGCAGAGCTATCTAATACCATGGGAACCCGCCTCTTGCATCAGCATGACCTGGATGTGAGACATGAAGTCAAGGAGATCAATTTAAGCTTTAAGATTTAATTACTGCTCTCTCCTCCCGCCGCCCAAGATGCCGAAAGGAAAGAAGGCCAAGGGAAAGAAGGTGGCTCCGGCCCCTGCTGTCGTGAAAAAGCAGGAGGCCAAGAAAGTGGTGAATCCCCTGTTTGAGAAAAGACCTAAGAATTTTGGCATTGGACAGGACATCCAGCCCAAAAGAGACCTCACCCGCTTTGTGAAATGGCCTCGCTGTATCAGGTTGCAGCGGCAGAGAGCCATCCTCTGTAAGCGGCTGAAAGTGCCTCCTGCTATTAACCAGTTCACCCAGGCCCTGGACCGCCAAACAGCTACTCAGCTGCTTAAGCTGGCCCACAAGTACAGACCAGAGACAAAGCAAGAGAAGAAGCAGAGGCTGTTGGCCCGGGCCGAGAAGAAAGCTGCTGGCAAAGGGGATGTCCCCACTAAGAGACCACCTGTCCTTCGAGCAGAAGTTAACACCGTCACCACCTTGGTGGAGAACAAGAAGGCTCAGCTGGTGGTGACTGCACATGACGTGGATCCCATCGAGCTGGTTGTCTTCTTGCCTGCCCTGTGTCGTAAAATGGGGGTCCCTTACTGCATTATCAAGGGGAAAGCCAGACTGGGCCGGCTAGTCCACAGGAAGACCTGCACCACTGTCGCCTTCACACAGGTGAACTTGGAAGACAAAGGCGCTTTGGCTAAGCTGGTGGAAGCTATCAGGACCAATTACAACGACAGATACGATGAGATCCGCTGTCACTGGGGCGGCAATGTCCTGGGTCCCAAGTCTGTGGCTCGTATCGCCAAGCTCGAAAAGGCAAAGGCTAAAGAACCTGCCACTAAGCTGGGTTAAATGTACACTGTTGAGTTTTCTGTACATAAAAATAATTAAAATACCAATTTTCCTTCAAAAAAAAAAAAAAAGATTTAATTACTGCCATGCCTGGTTTCAGACTATCATGAGCCCTATAATCCCTTTGTTTTGGCCTCTCCCATTTGGAATAGGAACATTTAGCCAATGCCTGTACCCCACTGTGTCTTGGAAGTAACCAATTTGTTTTTTATTTTACAGGCTCATAGGTGGAAGGGACTTGCGTTGACTCAGATGAGACTTTGGACTGTGGACTTTTGAGTTAATGCTGAAATGACTTAAGACTTTTGGGGACTCTTGGGGAGGCACAATTGGCTTTCAAATGTGAGGACATGAGATTTGGGAAGGGCCAGGGATGGAATGATATGGTTTGGCTCTGTGTCCCCACCAAATTCTCATCTCAAGTTGTAATCCCCACAATCCTCATGCATCAAGGGCAGGACCTGGTGAGAGGTGATTGGATGAGGGGAATGGTTTCCCCCATGCTGTTCTCATGATAGTGAGTTCTCATGTGATTCAATGATGTTATAAGGGGCTCATCCCTCTTCACTTGTTCACACTTTCTCTTGCCTGCCTCCATGTCAGATGTGACTTTGTTTCTCTCTCACTTTCTGCTATGATTGTGAGTTTCCTAAAGCCTCCCTCCCAAGTCATGCAGAACTTTGAGTAAGTTAAACGTCTGTTCTTTATAAATTACGCAGTCTTGGATATGTCTTTATAGCAGTATGAGAACAGACTAATACAAAGTCTGAATATGTCTTCCAAATTTAATAGACATAATCATTATAATTACATGGTTTTAATTTAACATATGCATTTTATTGGCTAAACAGGTGCACAGTTTATGCTGGGCCCCTCCACAAAAACCATCCTTCCATTTTCTTTGGCTACAAATGTCATTTCCTTTAAACAACTCATCTGACTTCAAAATCCCAGTTACATGTCTTGTATTATAGGCATTGTGTACATCAAAGCACTTACTATGGTATTTTTGGTTTTATGTTTATTCATCATTATACTCCATAAATATGGAAGCTTCGTGACCACATACGTCACTGATCTTGCTCTTTAACAAAGAACACAAAAGTAGAAAATGGAGGAATGAAATAAAAATCACGCAGATGTGCAACAAGAGGAGTGTTCAATAATTAATCCACACATTGATAAATTCTTTATACTCAGTAAATATAATGAATGTAACAAATGCATTATACTCCTAGAATGCACCATTTTCTAGATACCAGATGATATAGCAGTAAATAAAATGCAAAATGTCTGCCATCTAGCAGCATACATTTTAGAATCTAGATGGTTGTTACCTGAGATATATCATATTTTTAATAAAAGAAGCAATGTAAAATAACATATTATTATCATCTAAAAAATGTGAGGACACTGGGCACATATGCAACATGATGAAATAGGAGAAATGCAGGACCAAGCAAATAGACACATGAAATAGGTCATCGGTTGTTTCAGGATGTCTTGTAGATTCGTGTATTTGTTCATTATACTCAAATACTAATTTGACAACTTATATAAGCATTCTACTAAAAACTGAGTATTGAGTCCTGAACAAACATATGTGGCTCTGTGCTCATAGCATTCTGATTTATTTTTAATTATTATATTTTAACCATTGCTTTGGTTTGAATGTTTTTTTTTTCCCTCTAAAGATATACATTGAAACTTAGCCTCCAATGCAACAAAATTGAGAGATGGAGCTTCATAGAAGGTATTTAGGTCAGAACAGGTCTGCCCTCATGAATTAATTAATGCTGCTATGGAAAGGCCTTGTGAAAGTCCATTCTGCCTCTTTTGCTATTTTGCCATATGAAGAACAGCATCTGTCCCCCTTTTCTGCCCTTCTCCTTCTGCCATGAAAAGTCACAGCAAGAAGTCTCTCATCATATCAAGCCTATGGCTTGATCTTGGACTTTCCAGCCTCCAGAAATGTGAGAAAAAAATTTCTGGTTTCTGTAAATTATCAAGTCACAGGTATTTTGTTATAACAGTACGAAATGGACTTAGACAACCACATATTACCATAAGTTACAATGACTGTTTAAAACTAAACTTATTTTTAAAAAATTATACATTGACATGCAGTTGAAAATAATAATAGAAACACCCCGTGTACCCTTTGTCCATATTCCTGTAATAATAACATCTTGAAGAACTGTAGTTCAATATCATAACCACAATATGACATTGGCACAATTAAGTTACCAAATATTTTCTTTACTACAATGATTTCTCATGGTGCCTCTTCATAACCACATTCCCTCTGCCATTGTGTAACTCATGAAAATCACTAATCTGTTCTCCGTTGTTATACATTTTACTATTTCAAAAATATTATATGTGTACTACCCTAGTATGTAGCCATTTTGGATTGATTTTGTATATATGGAGATTCTCTTATTCATAAAAATTTCCTTTTTTTCTCGCTGCTTTCAAAATTCTGTTTTTGACTTCTTACAATCTGATTGTTATGTGTCTCTGTGGAGTTTTTTGGTTCCATCTATTTAGGGTCTTCTTATAGCCGTGGGTATAGATAATCATTTCCTTCCTCAGATTTGAGAAGTTTTCAGCCACTACTTTGAATATGCTTTCTGATCTTTCTCCTCTTTTTTTTTCTGAGGACTTTCATAATGCATGCATTTAGATGATGTTCTTTAAATCTTTAAAAATTGTTTCACTATGTTTCATTGTTTTACTTTTCTTCCTCTGACTAAATAATATCCAACTATCTGTCTTTGCATTTGCTGAGGCTTTATTCTGTTTGAAATAGTCTGTGGTTGAACTACTCTAGTGACTTTTTCCATTCAGTTATTATATTCTTCAACTCCATGATTTCTGTTGGAACTCTTTTGTATTTTATATCTCTTTATTGAAATTTTCACTTTATTAATGCATTGTTCTCTCAATCTCAGTGGGCATCTTTATTATTAATTAAATTAATTCTATGTCAGGTAAATTATATAACTACATTTCATTAGCATTAGTTTCTGGAGATGTATCTTGTTCCCTGTTCCTTCTTTTTTGTTGTTGTTTGAGTATCATTTGCCTAGTTCTTCGATTTACTTGACTCTGTGTTGGTGTCTGTCCATTAGACACAGCAGGCAACTGTTCCAGTCTTACAGACTGACCTCATTCTGAAGAAGACCCTGATAAACAACCCTAACCAGAGATTCTGGGAGCCTCTACCCACTCTTTCCTCCACAGGGAGGGAAGGCAGCTGTGGTAATTGTCTGCTCACTCTGTGCTGAGCCAGGGAGAAGCTACAGCATCTATCAGCTCAAGCCACCAACCTCCATTCTTCCCAAGGCAACTTGATTGTGCCGGCCTCAGCAGAGCTTTAATATTAGCTGGGCGATGCTATTATTTTTGGCAATCCCTGGTGACTCTTGGGTACTGGGAACATGGATGAACTCTTTCTCTCTCCATATGGAAGCTGAGAGCTGAGATTTTATTTTTGCCCTTTGCTCTATGCTGAGAAGTTGGGGGTGGGATTAATGGTGTCTACCATCTGAAGCCACTCCCTCCTTTCTCCCCCAGCTGGATAGACTGCATAGAACCTGTCAGAGCTCCAAGACTGGGAAGACATAAGTTGGTTCTCTGTGGAACCCACTCAAAAAAGTTGGGGTGCTGGACACTTGAACAAACACCTTGCTTCCCTAAGATCAATCTGGGAGCTAAAGTGTCTATTCCTGATTGTATGGTGCTACAGTGGGGTCACGGTCTCCAGTGCAAGGGTGTCCCAAATATCCCTACCAGCTTTGGTAACTCTGGTTTCACATTCCCTCAAGGTGCAGGAGCGCTTTAATTAGTTTTGGATTACTCACAAAGGAAATTAACCTGTGAATTGCTGCCGAATCAGTGTTTGTGGAAGAAGGGCTGGGATTAATATTGATGTGGAGGAAGAAAGGAGGGTGGGGATTAAAGAACTACCTATCAGGTACTATGCTTATTACCTAGGTGATGAAATAATCTCTATGCCAAGCCTTGTGACATTCAATTTACCTATATAACAAACCTGCACATGTTCCCCTGAACCTAAAAGAAATATTATCGGGATTTTGGTAGAAATTGTGTTTAAACTGTATATCAATATGGGGAGAACTGACATCTTCACTATGTTGAGCTTTCCAGTCCACAAACACACGAGCCTATGAATCCATTAAGCAGATTATGTCTCTCCATTTGTTTAGATAGTCACTGATTTCTTTCATCAGTGTTTTATTGTTTTTAGCATATAAGTCCTATAGATGTTTTGTTCAATTTACACCTATTTCATTTTGTTTTCTGAGCCTTTGTAATGGCACTGTATTTTTAATCCATGTGTTTATTGCTAATATGCAGAAATATAATTGATTTCCGTCTTTTTTAATTCTGTGACTTTGAACTCATTTATTAGTTCTATGAGTTTTTGGTCTCTTTTATGGGGCAGCGGAAGATCACTTGGGATTTTCCATATAGACCATCATGTGATTTGCAAATAAGGACCATTTTATTTCTTCTTTTCCTGTCTGCATGCCTATTATTTACTTTGCTCATTTTACTGTATCAGCTAGATTTTCCAGCACTATGTGGGATACTGGTGGTGAAAGTGAACATCCTTGTCAGTTTCTAATCTTAGATGTAAAAAATATAGTATTTTACCATTAAGTATGATGTTATATATAAGCTATTTGTAGATATTCTTTAGCAAGGGTAGAGTCCCTCTATTGTTATATTTCTGAAAGTTATTATCAGTGGGTGTTGCATTTTATCAAATGCTTTGGCTGTATTAATGAATATGAACTTGTGATTTTTTTCTCCTTGTGAGTGTTAACACAGTGGATTACACTGGCTGTCAAATATTGAAGTAGCCTCAAATCACTGGAATAAATCCCATGTGATCATGATGTATATTTTTTCTACATTACTGAATTCTATTTAATAATATTTTAATAAAGTTTATTACATGCCTATATTTCTGAGAGACATTGATCGGTAATTTTCTTTTTTGTTTCTTAGTTTTTGGTATCAGGGTAATATAAACATCATAAAAAGAACTGGGAACTGTATACTTATTTTTTCTGGAAGAGATTACATAAAATTGGTGTTAGCTATTTAAAGATTTAGTACAATTATATAGGTAACCATCTGCGCCTGGAGATTTCTTTTTAGTAGTTTTTCAAATTTGACTTAGCTATAATTTAATTTTATTAACAAGTATAGGGCTATTCAAATTATCTACTACATATTGGGTGAGTTGTCATATTTTGTGCTTTTTGAAAAACTAGCCAATTTTTATCAAAGTTAACAAACATGTTTGGGGAGTTGATAGTATTTTCTTATTATCCTTTTGAGCTCTGTAATGGCTGTAGCAGTATCACTCCCAATATTGGCAACTTGTGACCTCTTTTTCAGTCAATTTTGATGCTTTTTAAATTTTACTTATTTTTCAAGGAGCTAGTTCTTTGCTTATTTTGGTTTTTTATTGCTTTTCTGTTTTCAAATTCATTGATTTAAACTATTATCTTTAATATTTTCTTCCTTCTGCTCGCTTTGGATTTATTTTGTTCTTAGATTCTTGAAGTCAGAGATTAGATGATTAATTTGGAACTTATTTTCTAATGTATATATTTAGTACTAGAAATTTCCTTTTGGGGTCGGGTGTGTTGGCTTATGCCTGTAAACCTAGCATGTTAGGAGACCAAAATGGGAGGATCACTTGAGGCCAGAAATTTGAGACCAACCTAGACACTACAGTGACACCCTGTCTCTACAAAATACTTTTTCATTAGCTGCACATGGTGGCATGCAGCTCTAGTCCAAGCTTCTTGAGGGACTGAGGCAGGAGGAACCCTTGAGACCTGAGCAGTGAGGCTGCAGTGAGCTGTGATCATGCCACTGCACTCCAGTCTGGGTGAAAGAGTGACATGGTCTTAAAAAAAAAAAAAAAAAAAGGGGAAAAAAAAAAAACCCTCTTGGAACTAATTTTGCTGTGTCCTGAAAAACTTTATATGTTTATATATTCATTTATAATTCATTGAATGTCCTTTTTATTTTCCTTGAAACTTCCTCTTTAACCCAGGGATTATGTAGGCGCCTGCAGTTCCAGTTACTAGGGAGGCTGAGGCAGGAGAGTGGTGTGAACCTGGGAGGTGGAGCTTGCAGTGAGCCGAGATCACGCCATTGCACGCCTGGGCGACAGAGCGAGACTCCGTCTCAAAAAAAAAAAAAGAAATGCATTATTTCATTTCAAAGTGTTTGGAGATCTTCCTATTAACTTTCTGATACTGGTTTCCAGTTTGATTCCATTGTGATTACAGAACACTCCTTGTATGATTTCAATTTTCAAAAAATTTGTCTAGGTCTGCTTTATAGCCCAAGATATGATCTATCTTGGTATATTTTCCATGGGTACTTAGAAGAAATGTTTATTTTGCTCTTTAAAGAGTAAAATGTTCCTTAAATGTTGATTAGATACTTACAGCTGTTGGTGTTAAGTTCTTCTACATCTTTGCTAATTTTTCTGTCTAAATAGTCTATCAATTGTTGATAGAAAGGTGCTGAAATCTCCAACAAAACTATGGTCTTTGTCTTTTTCTCCCATCTTTTTAATTATATCAGCTTTTGTTTCACATATCTTGTACTTCTATTGTTTGACTTGTATACCTTTTATCATTATGTAATGTACTTCTTTGTCTCTGGTAATTTTCTTTGTTCTGAAGTCTCCTTAATTTTACAATAATCTAGCCACTCCTGCCTTTTTAAAATAATATTTGCATGGCATATCTTTTCCATCCTTTTATTTTTAATTTATCTATATTATATTTGAAGTGAGTTTTTATAGCATATAGCTCAGTCACATATTTTTAATCCACCCTATAAATCTTTGCCTTTTAATGTGCGTATTTAGATTATTTACTTTTAATGTAATTATTAACATGTTGGCATTTAAGTCTACCATCTAAGTCTTATTTTGCTCCTTCTCTTTTCTCTTTGTCCTGGTTCCTGTTTTCTTTTTTCCTGCCTTATTATGAGCAATGTGACAATATTTTTAGAATTTCATTTTGATGTATGTACAATAATTTTTATATATCTCTTGTTATAGCATTTTCAGTGATTCCTCAAGACATTATATTATATAATATATAATGTATATTACATAATTATATATAATATATTATATATAATTACATTACATATACATATATTATATATATAATATATATATAATTATATTATATGTACAAAATTTATTATGGTCTACTGATGTTTACATTTTACCAGTTAAAGTGAAGCTTTAAAGCTTTCCTCTCTTCACATCTTTTTTTCCTCTTCCATTTATAAAATAACTGTCTTTAATATATTCTAAGCAATTAGAATCACATCAGACAGTGTCATAATTTTTGCCTCAACTGTCAATCATGGCTTAGAAAACCCAAGAGGAGAAGAAAATATGAGTAAGTCTCTTGCTTATCCATATTTTTGCTGTTTCTTGTTGTTTCTTTCTGATATTTCAAAATTCCTTTTTTTATCATTTTGTTTCTGTTTAGTCAATGATAAATTCTGACCCAATTTTGAAGTGAATTCTCACTGAATTATGTCCCCTCAAAATTTATATATTGAGATCCTAACCACCAATGTGACTGTATTTGAAGACAGAACTATAAGGAGGTAATTAAGGTTAAATAAAGTTACAAAGGTAGGGCACTCATACAATAGGATTAGCGTGCTTATAAGAAGACAGATTAGAAAACTGTCTCTCTGCCTCTCCCGCCCTCTCTCTGTCTCTTTCTCTTTCTGTGTGTGCACGCACACACACACACATACACACACACACACACACAGAGATCATCTGAGCACACAACAATATGGCAACTGTCTACAAGAAGGAAAGAGAAACCTCACCAGAACCAACCAGGCTGGTGTCTTTTTCCAAGACCTCTAGCCTCCAGAATAGTGAGAAAATATGTCTATTGTTTAAGCCATCCAGACTATGGTATATTAATAGCCTATGCTAACTAACAAAGATAATTTCCTTTAGTCATTCTTGTAGAATATGTCTGCCAGTGATAAATTCTCATAGCTTTCCTTCATCAGAGAATGTCATTTAGCTTTGATTCTTAATTGAAATGTAAATGGTATTTAGAATTTTGAACTGACAGTTATTTTCTTTTAGCACTTAAAAAATGCTGAAGTACTGATTTCTGATTGAAAAGTTAATATCATTCAAACTGTTTTACTCCTATAGCCAAAATGTCATTTCTCCCTAGTTGCTTCCATCATTTGTATTTGCCTTTAGTTTTTACAAGTTTGAGTATGATATATCTTCATGCAGACTTTTTCGGGTTTATATTGTCTGGGTTTTTCTAAGCTTCTTGAATCTGTAGGTTTACGTATTTTGCTAAATTTGGGAAGCTTTGGTCATTTGTTTGCGTATTTTTTTAGCCCTACCTTCTTTGTTCTTTCCTTCTGGAACTCTAACCCTGTTTACTTACTCATCCTTCTGTCCTCATTATTCTGCTGCTGAGCTAATCCACTGAGTTTTCTATTTTGGTTAGTGTATTTTTTAGTTTTAAAATTCCCATTTCACTCTTATTTTATCTCCTATTTCTTTACTAAAACTTTTCTCTTTTAATTTATTTCCAGTTTATTTGTAATTACTTGCAGAAGCATTTTTTAAATGATTTGTCACATAATTCTAGTATCTACATTGTACTGGTGTTGACATATCTTGATTGTCTTTCTTCATTCAGTTAGAAATATTCCTGGCCATTTTGTGACATGTGATGTTCTCTCAAAACCTGAACCCTTTAGAACTATGAGACCGGATCCTATGTAAATCTACTCAGTTGGTTTCCTCTACAGGGACAGAAGGGAAGTGAAGATAAAATTTCAAGTTCCCTACTTGATCCTTTATTAATAGTCAAAGGGGAGAAAAGCTCCTTGTTACTGTTGGACAAGTGAGGGATTTTCATGCCCCCACTAGAGGTTTGCTGATATCATACTGGCATGCTTCTATTACTGCTCCCCGTGTGAACTCCACTGACACCACAGGGAGGGGAAACTGGGCAATGATGAAAGTCCAGACTGTCTTCTAGGCCTTTTCTAACACCACCAGAAAGAGGTAGAGGCATTCTTCTTCATTACTAGGTGGTGGTGAAAAGCAAAACTCCTCAGGTGTATTCACTGACACAATAGAAGCCACAAGTGTGACTCATTACCCTTAGCAGAGAACAAAGTTACAACTTCCTACGCAGTCTTCTCTGACATCACCCTGGAGAGAGTTTGAGACCCCTCTTTATAGTCTGAAAAGAATGAAACTTTATGCTTGTCATTTAGCTTTTGCTAGCTAAGGTGGGACTGGGCTACAGATTTTTTTCTGTGGTATTTGGTCAGGGTGGAAGAGTTATTATATAGAAGCTTTCTTTCTTGCTAGTATGTGCCTTTCCTGAAACTTTGGCTAGAGCCAGTAGGCTTTTGTTAAGGATTTTTGTTTTTGCATCCTCTGGCATTTCTGGGATTTTTCCAGCTTCTGTATCTCCACGTTGGAAACATATGAGGCAAAAACAAAACATATAAAACTTACCACCATGCCATTCTTTGGTCCTCCAGTTCCTTAGCTAGTTTTCCTCCTTCTTTACACTTTTCAGGTCTTCTTGGGTTTGTTTTACATATAATTTTCAAGGTTTTCAGTTGGATTTAGCAGGAATATATCTATTCCATCTTTCTGGAAGCAAAATACCATTGAGAGATATTGATTTTAGAAATGGAAATGACTCATGTGAGAGAACACAGAATGGAATAATAATTTTACTGAGACAAGAATGATCAAACCACAGAGAAGATGAAGACTAACTAAATTAGCATGAGCTATGGTGGTTACAGAGGATAAAGTTACCTGACTGTTACAATCAATATTCTGGAGCTCAGGGAAGGCAAAACTATGTGATTAGTAGCCCTTTCCAAATTCCATTATGAGTGGGAACAATCAAATTCCTAATGGCCACTTGCTTAGTACTGGCTTTTTACCCACAAGATTTAATACTAAGTTGATTGATTCACTGTTTCTTTGCCTGTTTCATGAGCTGCTCACTTTAATTCTGGATGTTTGACTAGCAAAACAGATCCATTCCTGTAATTTTGAAAATATGAAAATATGTGAAGTCAAAGTCAATCTCAAAACTTCTTTGTAGAGATGGTAAGTAAAATTAAAGGATTAAAAACCCATTACTGTGCTACAAATCTACTTAAAATTTCTTAATCATTGCTGTTTCTGAGCTCCTCTGAATAATCTGTTAATGTGTGGTACCCTGGCTCATGGTAAGGGCATGACTTACATTATATGCAAAAATACCTTAAAAGTATTTATTCAGGTAATAGATACTCCCTTTGTGATGAGAAACAGATTTAATACAATGATGACTTGTTCCCAAACAATAATCTGAGTATCAGAAATTGAAGCTTAAGTTATTCCTAAGTTTTATTCCTAAAATGGAGTTTTTTTTGTTTTTCAGAAGAAACTAAAACATATTAATATGCAACTTCACACCCAAAGAAATGTGAAACTTTAACTTTCCTGACAAAGAATGTCCACTAATTAAAAATGACTATGTTGGCACTTTAAAAGTATCTCTTTGCATACTGAACACCTGCTTTGGGTAATACCTTGGCAAACTAAAAGCATATGGCCATTCTCCTTTTCATGGTTGTACCCAATAAATGTCATCAGAATTTCAAAATGATGAAGAAGGTCTTTAAGTAGAGAAAATGAGATGCCACTTTTGGTTTTCTAAACCACAGAGATTTGAGGGAGGGGCCCTGAGGCACACACCCAGAGACCATTAAGTGATATAGGGGCCAGAAATACAGAGTCAAATTTTATACAATAAAGATCAAATATCAAAAATAGTTCACAATACTAAAACAGGTTATGTCTAAAGTCAAGAAATTCTTTCAGTAATACTGGTAATTTTTTATGCCTCTAATCATAATCCGTAAGACTGAACTAAAGCAGAAAGCCCTACATTTAATTTGTCGCTTGAGCAATATTATGCGGTTTCAAAACTATAGCTATAAGAAGAAATTCATTTGATGTTTCCATTAGTGTATTATTCAAGTTCAGTCCATTACTAACCACTTTACATTTTTAAATACCAGCATGTCTTAATAGTAGGAGTACTGGACTAAGAGTAACAAGCTGCAAATTCGAGTTCTTAACTACCACTGACATCACAATGCATTACATTTTTTCTGAATCTCACTTTCCTTATTTGTAAATTAAAATAGTAATAATAGCTGTTCTGGGTGCCTCACAGGATAGCTCTAAGGAACAAAAGAAAGAAAATGTTTATTAAGTAGATTCACACCAAAGTGGTAATGAAACCCTTGAACAGTGAAACTCCAAGTGGATGTAACTGGAAACTGAACTAGCACAAAAGAGCAAGAGGAGACATTTGTTAGTGCAAATGAAGGGGAATAATATGTGAAATGATATCTGTACTACAGGTAAATTTCCTCAGAAAGCATTCAACTTGGAAGATGTTCTTATTAAAACACCCAGGGTCATCTTGGTATGTGTGTGTGCATGCATGCACATGTACATACACACACATGCAAACACAGATACACACACTAGTCTGCATTTATTGAATGCTAATTAAATACTAATTTAATGTCTGCTCTGTGTTTGTCACTGTGCTCAGAACTAGAGATAGAGGAGTAAGTAATTGAGAAACAGTCCCTCCTTTCACAGAGCATATGTTCTGGTAAGGAATATTACAATATCATTTCCAAGTATGCAATGACAGCATGATATGTTGTAGAAATGAGAACTACGGTGGTATTCATTATTATAAATAATAAACATACAATATTATTTACAGATACATATTGTATCAATATTAAATACAGATACAATATGCTTCAGCAAAATAAGGGGGAAATATCAAAAAGAAAGGCAACATCATGCAATAAGCCGAGATTGCGCCACTGCACTCCAGCCTGGTGACAGAGCGAGACTCCATCTCAAAAAATAATAATAATAATAATAATAAATACAATAATAAATATAAATATTTATGACTGAGACATGAACATATTTGTGTCTACATTAACTGATATTTTAAATTTCCATCCCCTATTTCCATACTATTATAAAATGTTTAATAGTAATTAACTTGATATTTCAGTATTTAAGCTCCAGGATATCCAGGAGTAAGTGTGTCTCAGCTAGAAAAAAGCATCAGCCAAAGACAGCCAAAAGGACTTTGTGTTCTCTTGTGGTGAGATGGTTAGTTAGTATCTGTTCAGTTATTAGGCAGAAACATGATTTCGCTATGTCTTTATTTGGAAGTCAAAAGGCTTTTATGTGAATATCAGGTTGACAAGGGGCAGACTGTGACAGCTTTGTACAATGTCAATTTAGTTAAACTAAAACTAGGTCTTCCATAATTCTATTTTCTATGTATTTCTGCATTAGGGTGAGCCAAAAGAGAAACTGCACAAGAATGGAATGGTAGACGTGAAAGAATGGCTATAATCTCTAAAGGTCAGTGTAGGGTACCAGGTCCCCATGTAGCTCACATACATTGTTACTGACCTGCTAGGCATGTGGGAGCAGCCAGACCTACAGCTTTTTCAGATCCTGCTAGAGCTTCAGGTTTAGTTGTTGCTCCCAGGTAGAGAGTAGCTAGCTCTTCCTAACACAGGACACTCATATCATCAAGACTGGAGGAGGTAAGATTCAGACACTTCCCAGTTTTTCCTTATGGATTCCAGTTTGTCCTTGCTGTGTCTCCTATTCCATGTCTAACTTTTTTTCTGAACTACCAGCCTTGACTATCTATAGCAACTTCAGATCCACTGCCAGATACAGTGACAACAGCCTTCTGTAGACTTCTTTGCCAGCTCCCACAATTGTATATGTTCTGATTCCAACAATGTTCTTTCTTCTACGGTGATTATGCTTCTCCGATTGAACTCTAACAGATACAATATGCTGCAGCAAAGTAAGGGGGAAATATCAAAAAGAAAGGCAACATCATGCAATGAGCCGAGATTGTGCCACTGCACTCCAGCCTGGTGACAGAGCGAGACTCCATCTCAAAAAAAAAAAAAAAAAAAAAAAAAAGGCATCATCAGGGCACAAAAACAATGAATTCACTAACGTAAGAAAATTTGGAATTATTGACCTAGGATGATTGCTTCTGAAATCAGAAAGCCACCAGTTCAGCTAAATTAGAAGCACGTGGACTTTAGAACAAAGGTCTCCAGGCAAAAGGACTGGAGATTTGAGATTAAGTCCAGATAAAGAGTAGGTTACATGACAGAAAGTAAAGATAAAATTAATGATATTATCAAAACCTGAAAGAAAATGAAAGAAATCAATCATGAACTGCAGGTAAAACAAACATCTGCATAAGCAATTATGGTCTATATATCAAATTACTCCTTCAAATTAGAATAGGAAGCCAGTAAACTTCTAGAGGAAAAATGGACTGGATTTTAGGCAATAGAGTGAGCAAAAAGACAGATGATATTGGAGACATAACAAAGAAAACACATGTTTCCAACAAGAAAAACAAATCAAAATAAAAGCACTTAGAAACTCTAGAAAGAACCAAGAAAAGAAAAAAGCATGGTAAAAACATGAAGGAAGTTAAAATGGGTCATAATTTTAAGAACTTGGGGGAGAGTAATAAAGGAGAATGGATTTGATCATCGTCCATTGAATGTCAGTGGGGTTGTCTCCATGGTGCTATAGAACAGGAGACTAATTCCGTCATCCACTGGGCATTGTTGTCAAGGATATTTACATGGATATACCAACTTAATTGTAATTTATTTCAACTTTCAGACTCAGACTGCATAATGCCTAGAAGACCAAATAATTAACACAAAACAGAATATTAGTGGAATCAACACTGAGAAAATTAACAGTGCAGTTGTAGAAAACAGAACAAGGACATCATTTGATGTGCTTCACTTGCTACAAAATTGAGAAAAAAAGCATCTCAATAAAATATAGTATGACGCTTTGCTGAGTTAGGTGTGAGCTAAAGTTAGGAAAATCATCCTGTTTAATTATACTGTACACCATAAAAACAATTTAGCATAGAACATAAAACATTGCTAATCTATGTTTCTTGAAAACCTGCATTTCTCTGAACTTGAGTTAGAGAATTTTATGAACTGAATGACTGTGTGCCCCCTGCCAAATTCACGTGTTGAAGCTCTAATCCCTAGTATGACTGTGTTTAGAGATGGTGTCTCTAAAGAAATAATTAGGGTCAAATGTGGTAGTAAGGTGGGTCTCTAATCCAATATGGCTGACTTCCTTATGAGAAGATATGCTAGAGAGCTTTCCATGTACCAAGGAAAAGCCATGTGAGGACACAGCAAGAAGAGGCCATCTACAAATCAGAAAGAGAGCCTCACCAGAAACAATCAGCCTGAAGCTTGATGTGGGACTCCAGCCTCCAGAACAATGAAAAAATACGTTATTGTTGTTTAAGCCATCTAGTCCACAGTATTTTGTTAGGCCAGCCAAGCTGACTAAGGCAGAGACCAATGATGGGGTTAAAGAAGAGGTGAAGAGAAGCTAAATGCCTCGTGTTTCTAGTTCAATCATATCAGCCTCATGTTATTTGTTTTATAATTGTTGTTTATTGTATTAGATATCAGATTTTCCCTGATGAAAGAAAAAAGAGTTCCAAACCATGAACTAGCATCCCTGAAGAAATAGAATGTCAAAAGCATCTAAATACTAAATAATTTATGTTTCCTACTCAAATATTACTGATTTTCCTTTATGCCACCATTTTTATGCACTGTTTGATATTTTGTTTTAAAATAAATTTTAACTTACAGGAAGGTTTTAAAATAGTTATATAAAACTCACACTCGTAGCTATATTCAACAACTATCAACATTTTGCCAAAATTTCTCACACATACTCTATTTCTATTCCTCTTTTCCCTTCCCTCTCTCTTTACACATACAAAATAATATAGACATAGAAATCTAAACCTTTGAGATTAAATGCAGATATCATACTTCCACATCTCCTAAATACTTAAACACGCATTACAGCAAAACAAGGGCATTCTCTCTTTAAACACCTTCACAACATTTTTTGAACTTTCTTTTCTCTTTCCCTACTTCTTGCCCACAACTTATCTTGATTGCATTTGGTTACTTTTGTCATATTCATAAATACATACCAGTATTCTGAATGAGATAAGCTAGGTAGAATGGGGAAAGACTGGTGTTTCTAGAAGAAACTGTTGAATTCAGTTGCCATGGTGGGATTATGAAAATGGGTTTGATAAAAATTCAAGCAGAAATAAATATGCATGATCTTCTCCATTTAGAATTGTACAAAAAGCTGTGTATATTGTCTGCTTTGAGACGAAACAATAGTCTTGTGCATTGTCATGTCAAACACAAATAACTCTTTATTCTATTTTGTTTTTCTTGTTTTCCCTTCTAGTCCTGCATGAAAGATATCCAAAAACTGATCTTCACTGAAAAACAACACTAAAATCAAGCAGAAGATTCTTTTTGGCAAAACATATTGAACTGATAAAACACTAATTAGTATATTTGGGTTCAGGCCTCAGGACATTTTCTTCAAATGTTTTCATTTTTATTCATAATTTATAATGTAATTCTCTTTTATTTTGAAATACACGCTTGTTTTGGAGGAAAACTCTGGCAATATACCAAGGAATAAGTTATATCTAAATGATTTAAATAGTGTTTGCTAAGCATCTTTGGTGACTGTTTTTCTCCCTTAGAACTATAAAATCTAACAAACATAATTTATGGAGATGTTTAGTCTTAAACAGAGATGTTATAGTTTTGAACCGGATTAAATTTCAAAAGTACCTTTCTATATCTTGAGACTTTTTGGTAATATAAATCAAAATAAAACATCCATAAAACATACAATTCTGCTTCTTTCATCTCTTAAGTTTCTGTGCTCTACTAAACTGTTATGGGTGTTTGTACACCAACTGCATACACATTTACTCATGGATGCAATGGGAAGCTGAGAATTTTTGAGTTGCACAATTAGGATGTAAGAATATTCTTCAAAGGCTTCGCCATAGTCCAGAGACTGAGGAATGCGTACTATCTCAAAGAGAAAAAATAAATAAGGCTCGCTTATCTTTCAAATTAAATTGATAGGGTATTAGCATAAGTAAAATTGTGTCATATTAATTATTGATCTGTAGGATGTTAGAGATTGTGCTAGAAAACTTAATGTAAGGACATGATACTCTTACTCATGCCTGGAGAGTTAGCAGTAATGTTAGTGTTATCCTGGCCAACTCTGTCCTTTTTCTTCCTAAATCATTTTCCCATCAGCCACTGATAAGAAATTCTGCTAATGAAGACATATTCTTTTGTGTAAAACCCACACATGAATGAGATCATGATTTTTATGGAATCAGTATTAGTGACCACAGAATACGCTTGCAATAAATGTTGCTTAAATGTTTCTGAATACAGAAAAAAGAGACAAAAGTCAGTAAGCAGATGATGAAGCCCTACTTACAGAGACTAAACCTTTTGGGCTTCATGAGGGTTTTTCTGTCTTACAGAGTTTTTGTTGTGAAGCGACTCCAACATAAAGGGAATACAAAAATTAACACATTGCATAGAATACGGTATAATCTCAATAAATTCAACTGCCTTTCACCTCACACATGTCCTTTGCATCTCCCACACCAAAGTGGCCAAATGGGACACTGTTCTATATAAATACATATTCTCTTATATCCAAAAAAAAAAAAATGAGCCTGGTATGGTGGCTCACACCTATAATCCCAGAACTTTGACTAGAGAGTCCCTTGAGCCCAGGAGTTTGAGACTAGACTGGGCAACATAGGGAGTCCCCATCTTCTCTCTTAAAAAAATTTAAAAATTAGTCAGACATGGTGCCATGCACTTGCGGTTCCAGTGACTCAGAAGGCTGAGGTGGAAGGATCGCTTAAGCCCAGGTTGAGGCTCAAGTGAGCTGTCATAGCACCACTGCACTCTAGCCTGAGTGACGGAGCAAGACCTTGTCTCAAAAGAGAGAAAAAAAATCATCTGTCACTTTTCTATATATGACAGTCCGTATACAGTTGTCATATATTGACCACTCTAAATCTAGCCTTCAAATAATATGACTGTTTTTGAATATAAATTGTGCATTGGCAAATCTAAATCCACCTTTCAAAGTACACATAGTTCTATTTTTTTTTAAGTCACTATCTGATTATTGACAAATCTGAACAAATCTGTCATGTGGCTGAGGATGAGGGGCTGGGAGAGGGGAGTGGTATTGCACGTACACCAGATCATTTGACAGTACTTATGAACAAAGATCAATGTCAAATGAAAGGAACTTTCTCTCTACCTGGTCTATAAAGGACCCACCAAGGCACCTGAAATTCCCTTGTTCCTGTGGGACACTATTTGCTGCTGTCCTCTTTCCTACTTCAAAGCCCCCACCACCTGTTTCCTCTGGGATAGAGCTAGAACTGCCATAATGTTAAGAAGCAAAGGAGTTGTCCAAAATAATCCCCTCTTCATGTAAGGTGGCCAAAACAGGCCCGAAACTCACTGACAAGGCTGCAAGGTGGAGGTAGAAACACATGCTATCTTTCTGTTATCCCTGCTCTGTGTAAAGTAGGTAACCTGACGATGAAGTTAAGAGATTGGGAGCTGCTCGCATCGCTACCTCTGCCCATTGGAGAGGTTGGAGCTCAAGGGAGCAGGTGCTAACTGAGAAAGAACAAATGCCCCACTGGATTTCCCAGTAACAGTAATTGGTATGTGGGTGTTCATCCCCTCCACTGAAGCTGATTCCTGGTACGCCCAGGGGCTCTCATTCACCCAATGGATGGTCCAGTCCTGAAGGACACTACCTCCTTTCACTCCCAAATTAAGAAGTAATAGCATTTTTCAGATCTCAGAAATTTAACTCTCCTAATAGTCTCTAAGTCTATTGTTCTACTTCCAGACATTATACTTCTAATTACATTTTCATAAACACCCACTATTAATTAAAATGGGGGCCGTCTATAGTTGTTCAATCATTGGCCAATATTTTGGAGTTCTGTTCATCCTAAAGCTTCTAACAATCTCTGCTACAATATAAAAATGTTTAAATGTTTTGCAGGTAGTAGTGTCTAATAAATATCTAATAACTGATTTAGCACTTTCAGATAAATTCAATAAAACAATTCTTGCATTACATCTACTAGAATAATTTTATTATAGTTACAATAATTCTTAAATTAGCCTTTTGAAGGCATGTGATCTTCACATCACATTTTGTTGCTGTCTCTTCCATGACTATATGGTGTTTTACCATATTTGTGTGATAAACAAAATGTAGTTTTGATGAGAAAGTCTGGAGTCAACATAGAGCCTTTGGCTGAAATCTCACTTGCAGCAATATATTAAAATGATATCTGTTGAGTGTATCCTTTCTAAATTTGAATATTAAAACCACTATTGCAACTTGTTAAAATGTAAAAGTAACTGTTAAATTATAGAAAGAATTCACTAAATGATGCTCTAGTAACTTACTAAAGACATTTTTAATGAAGTCAATCAATATTTTCACTTATCTTTATAAGAGTTCCAAAATGCTAGCATAATGAGCTTTTCACAATATATATTTTGTTTCATTACGTATAATATCACCTTAATGTTTGTGGGAACTTAGTGTTTCAACAATTCCCCTTACTATGTGTTGCTCTTTAGAAATTTTTCTAAATTTTAAGTTATTTAAAGATCAGTGATTTAAAAAGAGCAATTCTGCCACCTTGTGTTCTGTAAAACCAGGATAGCTGCTTGCTTCTGGGAAATTGCCAGTACTTTCTTATCAAACTTGAAAGTTGTAACTCTGAATCAGAATTCAACGATGATAATCAGCTGTGCCCCTCCCCCTGTTTATTTTCTTCCAACTGTGCTTGTACTGATCATGGAAGCTGGTTACTTAAGCTGTACTTGTGCCAGAGTTAGGACTCATTCCTCAGGATTTCCACTAAGGTTTGTAAAGCCAAACAACAAAACTTTAATTGCAACCATATGTCACTCTGTTTAAATTTTATTTTATTATATATATTTCAAATTTAGGATATATGTGTACATGGAATTACTGAAATGCTAGTTGATACTCAGTTATACTGGTCATATTATACTCTATGTTTTAAAACAATAATAAGAATACAAAAAGAAGCTTACAATTTTAAAAAAATATACAACTTTTAAGAGGTAAGAAAAGTTGGTTGTGGTTTTTTGAAGTCAGATAATTAAAAGAAGAAAACTTTCAAATTTTTGGTAAAATACAACTTTTAATCAGAACATTAAAAATTAAACAGAAAAGGGTCTCCTACTAATAAATAATCATTAACCTATTGATGTGTCTCTTTCTTAGAGTGGAAAGTTCCAGGAATACACAATCCATCATTTAAAGGTTTGTAATTTATCATTCTTCCCTGGAAAGGCAGAAGATGAAATACCATCAAAAGCCTCAACTTCTGAGTCTGTCCTTCCCTTGATACTTGGATTACCGAACTCTTTGTATCATCTGTTCCCTTTGTGGATTTATTTTCAAAAGAAAAATATAAGTTAGTCTTCACAGGACTAAACTTTGTAAGTCTATGAAAAGGCTTCATCAGAAATTTATATACATGGTGGTTGGAGTGAAGAGAGACCACCATTTTAATCAGATTCTCAAAGGTGTCTACGTCCCCACCTTCCCAAAAGGATAAAAATTACCATAAAAAGTCTCTGATTTGAATTACACAACTTTAGTTTCTATGAGTAAATCATAAAATTTTGGTGGTATGTTGCTGCCATCTTGTGTCTAGCAAATATCTCTTTCCATTTCCATTAAGTATGCTAGCTGGAGTGATCAATAAAGAAACATTCTAAATTCAACCTGTAGGATTCTGCAGGTACTTCGGGAAAACTTCAAGCTATAGGTCCCTTAAAGCATTATTAGAATTATTGTCCAAAACAGTTTTTTTTTTTTTTTTGAGACGGAGTCTTGCTCTGCTGCCCAGGCTGGAGTGCAGTGGCGCAATCACACTCACTGCAAGCTCCGCCTCCCGGGTTTACGCCATTCTCCTGCCTCAGCCTCCCGAGTAGCTGGGACTACAGGCGCCGCCACCACGCCCGGCTAGTTTTTTGTATTTTTTTTTTTAGTAGAGACGGGGTTTCACCGTGTTAGCCAGGATGGTCTCGATCTCCTGACCTCGTGATCCGCCCGTCTCGGCCTCCCAAAGTGCTAGGATTACAGGCTTGAGCCACCGCGCCCGGCCCAAAACAGTTTTAATAAATTATATGGTTGCTCATGATTAAAGATTTCTCCTTAATAGTTTTAGTCTTAACTCATACTTAGAGCAGGAATTAGAATTGGCAGGAATCTCATAAGAAAGGACACCTAAATAATAACATTTCTGCAACTGAAGGCAAGGAAATATCACTAATTCATTGAGATGTTGCAATTAGTTTTTAAATCTTGGATTTTTAAGGTGAACTTCTCCAAGTTTCTGAGTATTCATCCAACATGTGCCAAACTTCAAAACTTTGTAAAGTTTAGGCATTTCAACTTGAAAAAAAAAAATTTTAAAGTACAAACATAAAAGGAAAATGCTGTGATGTATGACATAAAATCAGAAGAATTTTTCAGCATTGTGATTTTTAGTTATCTGGCTAAATTGTCTGTGTTGATTTAACATACAATTTAAGAACTAAAATCACTTTTTGAACACTTATGTATAAAAAATGATTGTAATTCTAAAATAATCCTGAAATTTAAGAAATGGAGGATTAATTACAGACATCAGAAAGAAAACACAAAAGTTCCAATGCTAACCAGCCTATCCAGCATGAACTTTTGAATATTATCAACTTTCCAACGGCATGGGAAGATGATTGGAGAGAGCTGGCAACTGCTTTTGAGTAATAAGTATATTTTGGAGCTCAATGGAAAGAAGAATTATGAATTTTCTTTCTCAGTAGTGTGACTACAAAATTCTTAGTTATAGAGGCATTAGTAGATATTATGAGGGTATTTCTAGCTAACAAATAATGTCTATTTTAGAGGGACTTCAAAGTAACCCTTTGGTTAAAAGAGGATTTGGAAGTTGGTCTTGAAGCTGATTTTGGATAGCAGGGACACTGATCTGGTGACTTTGTGGGGAGAGCATCACTTAATGCTGCTTTTGATAGATTGAAAACTGCTCTGTGAGAGAGGAAGAATTTGGTTTCATGATATAGCACTTTGGTCAAAAAAATAAGCAGAAATAACTAGTATAAAAATAAGCACCAATAAAGTTAACTTTTCAGGAGAAAATTTCTTTATATTATATTTTTATCTGGTTGGGAGGTTGGGGGTTGGAGACAGGTAAGTTTAATTCAAATTCTCCAACTGACAAGCATTACTCACATTATCTGTATCAACTCACCCTTGTTTGAGCCTTTGATCATACAGCTGGCTTCCTAAACATGATAGGATTTCCTAAGGCACCTAAGATGTACTTCTAACAGGACGCTCAGTTAAAATAAATTATGCACGTTTCCAGGATCTGTTTCTGAGCCACTCAGATTCTTCTATTAACAAGCATATCTGAAATCAGTGTCCTATACCCATTTTTAGACTCTTACCCAAGGGCAGCCTAGCTCTCTGAATTGGCAGAACTATTGTTAGGACACTGCATTGTTCTGGGTTTGCCCATCTGATATGCCTATCCCAGAGGAAGAGCTGTAGGAACTGATAGAAGTTTGGAGAGCCATGTTTCCTTCCACTCCATGCTTCTTGACCAATTAAAACAAAGCACAGAAGGGAAAAATCAGTAATCACATTACAAAAGAACACAGGCATAAAAATCTTTCATTCTGAACAGTGGAAACTCAATTTTGCTATATCCTTCTCAAAATTTGCTTAGAAATGACCAAAAAAAAAAAAAAAAAACAGAACCGGAAAAGACCTCAGAAGGACATGTGAGTGGCTTCCGGCCAGTTTTATGTGCCCCTTGTGTCCCTGGCCACACTTGACTGACAGCATAGATGTTCTCTTTGGCAATCTTTCCTGCTCTTTCACTCCAGTGGCGGCTGGTCTCCCCACTTCTCTTTGTGTTTACTCGATTCTATAGCTGCAGCATTCCCCCTTCTCTCAATGACATTTGGCTGGACTTTGACTTGAAACTTGTTTTGTGCTTGTAGTGACCTCTGATGTAGACTTGTTACATTCTTCCACTAGAATGCTTCCCAATGAGTTTCCAGTACCTGCTGGCACTGCTTTAGCCCTAAGAGGTGAGGATCCCTTCTCAATACCAGTACCTCCCTTGCATCAGCACCCTGAACATCAACCCATTACAAAAAAACACGAACTTCTCAACGACATTTCTAGCTTCCTCTCTTGAAAACTTTTGGATTGTTTTTCCAAGGGCTTGACTGGGGTACATTGACCAACACCACAAAGTGTTACAACGAGAGTACCCATTCCTCCACTCCCAGCATTGTCCTGTGGCCAGGATCAAGTCCAGGCAGCTCAGTTACTTTCCCACTCAAGATAAGCTCCCTTCTCATCCAAAGCACCTTGGAGAAATTGAAATAACCTTTGACCCCACCCTGGGTGGAGGTGTCTTAAGCCTGCCTACTAGATAAAAATGCCAGTTCCAGTGTTGTCTGCAACATTTCTCCTAGGGGAGTCATTAATTTTTCATGAAGATTGTAAGGGCTTTTATTCCTAAGCTGAAATCAATGAAGTTAATATGTTAAAACAAGCCTGTCCCATGGGATATTTGTGTCACTTGAAATGTGGAACTACAAGCATGAATAGTAAAATTGGACTTTTTCCTAAATTTTTAAAGTTGAAATAAGGAGTAGTTTCTGTTTAACTATGTCTCATGCTCATTCCAAAGTAGTTAAATGCACATAAATATTTTCTAACCACTCTGTATTTTTTTTTAATTTCTTTTGTTGTTACTTATTTACCCCAAAACCACATTTTATGACTTCAAATCATCTTCATTCTTTAAAGCTGTCATGGATTTGGCTCTTTCAGATTGATCTCAATATATTTCTGACTGTGGTAACATCAAAAGCCAATATCAATTTCTTTCAAAAAATACCAACCATCTCTATTCCAATAAAATAATTTTTTTAAAATCGTTTCTCTCTTAAACTAGTGTATTTTTAAAGAAGAATTTAAATAAAAAGGCAAGCATTTCTACCCTTACACATGACTACAATTCAAAAGCTTCGACAAAGTTGAAATTTTCTTATTGTCATTTGTCAGAATATATCTTGCAAAACAGATTTATTAGTATTTATCATCCATACGTATAATTCTGTGTGAGAGTATGTATGTACTTTGGCAGTGCAGTGGAGTATTTGCATGCTTTAGTAATTTTTGAAAGGAAGCCCCAGGAAGCAGGATAGTTGATTTCCTTGACATAATGAGCTAAATGCCCATCATCATCCACTTGTCTATAGATAAAGTAAGGAACCTAAGTGTGTTTTGAAGAGCATTAGAAGGGGGGAGGTACCTATCTTTCAAACTACATTTCACTGTCTCATAATCCAACCCCACAAATACATTCAATTGGTTTAATATCCATGGAGATATTTTGATAGTTCTAAATCATTTCTTTATCATTCCAAAATCCAAGAAACTAAAATTGTCTGTTTGTTTCCTAATTCTTCTGGTGGCAAAATCTGAACTAATACAGCAAGTAGCCTTATCTACTTTATCTTAATTAGTACCATTTCACTGCAGAGGTATTAATTAGTTAATTTGATTATGTATTTGATTATAAGGTGAAGGCATTTGTACCATACAATTTTTCTAAATTTAAAATTCTACAATTTAGAATTTGAAACATATCTTGTCTCAAAGTTTTTAAATAGAAGATTTGTACTTATACTGGATAACACACTGCTTCTGGAAGGATAAATGATCTCAAAGGATTTATTAGACTCATTGTTCCCTGATTGACAATAAGGTTGGCTCCAGCACTTCGTTGTTTAGGGGCAAGGTGGGGACTAGACATAATAAGAGTGGAAAGAAAAGAGAGATATGGGTTTCAAGTGGCAAACGATATGTCTTTTGCACCTATGCAAAAGACATATCGTTCCAGATTATCTAAGGGGCAGAAGTAATCAGTTTCCTTCTGGAGCTTTCCAGCATCTAACTGGATCAGTCCGCACTCTGCATGTAGATTTTGGTGTCATTTCCTTCAGTTTTCAGAGGAAAGAGTAGATTCTATAGCTTCTGGCTTTTAAAATGCAGCCATCCCTCTGTCTTGTTTACATTTGAATTAAGCGTTTTCCTGAGGAAATTTCAAGGATAGGTTGAAATTTCAGAGATTCCCCTTTAGAGGCTACTTAGATAGAAGTTCATGGCGAGTGATGGCATCAAGCCATATAATCCAGCACTTTGGGAGGCCAGGCAGGTGTAGATCCACAAAGGTCAGAAGGAGATCAGAGACCATCCTAAGCTAACATGAGTAGAAACCAAATCTCTACTAAAAAATACAGCAGGCGTGGTGCAGGCACTGCAGTCCCAGCTACTGGAGGCAGGAGCAGGGGAATGGCTGGAACCTGGGAGGCCCGGAGCTTGCAGTGAGCCAAGATCGCCACTGCACTCCAGCCTGGGGTGGCACAGTAGCAGAGACTCCGTCTCAAAAAAAAAAAAAGAAAGTTTCTTATGCAGACAAACCATTTTTTTTTTTTTACAATAGTATAATACTGTAATAAGAAGAAAAAATCCACATAAGTTACTAAAATCTGTAATAGTCAAAATTTGATGGTTACAAAGGCAATTTTTTTTTTTTTTAGAATGATCACCATCTATTACTTAAGGCTGGAGTGGAGTGGTCACGACCAGCTCCTGCAATCCCACCTCCAGTTTAGAGCCATTTCCTACCTCAGAGTAGCTGGGACCATAAACTCCCTACCTCCAGGCTAATTTTTATATTTTAGTAGAGACAGGGGTTTCTGTGTTGGCCAGGATGGTCTCGATCTCACAGGCTCTGTGATCCGTCACCTCGGCCCTCCCAAAGGCTGGGATTACGGGCATGGAGCCACGGCCCGGTGGCATTTTTGGAAATTAATTCAAATTTCAAATTTCTGAAAATCTGACCAAGTGAATATTTTTCTTTCTTATATATTATACCTGTTATACATTATACATATTTAAAATGCCATTTTGAATAATTGGCTTTTTGCATTAGACATTTAAAATGCAAAAAAAAAAAAAAAGAAATTGATTAAGATAAGTAAATAAACCAGTCTTTCAGATAATGTTACAAATTTATTCTAAGTTTTACTCAGAATCTACACATATTATTTTAAATTTGCCATACCCTTAAGCATATATAATCAGTAAGTATCTTTAAATAATTGTTATTTGTAAGAATATGTCTTGCAAAACAGATTTTCAAAGTTGAAATTTCTAAGGCATGAAACTAGAAAATGTTGAGGAAAACATAAGAAAACTATGCCCTATTCCTCAAACATTTTCTACTTGTTGGTTTTAGTGGGAAGTCTCATATCACATATACAGAACTCCCTTAAAAAATAAAAAAATGTGCCATAATTTTGGAATCATATAATATACCCCACTTACTAACTTGAGACATGTGTTTTAAAATTATTATTTAGAGAAAAGAGCCTTTCAATAACAATTTGATTGTGAACACAGAATTATAATTGAGCCTTAGTAGCACTATGTTGCTTTTTTCAGACACAATAGATAGGGTTTTGATTTGATCACATCTCCAGGAATTCAGTGTGGCTCACACTGAAATTGTTGTGGTTCACACAAGATTGTTGAGCACAATCTTGGATTACACTCATTGAAAGCTAGAAGGTGAAATGACCGACAAGAGATTTCACAGAAAGCATACTTTGCCATATGGCTTCTAACTGTTTGCTCTTTGAAGCTCAGTGAGAGAGATCTGAGATACTACAGCCATGTTTTTCCTTCGTCATGAAAGATTTGTCTAGGAAGACAGCAGAAGCCATGAATTTGACATGCTAGTCAAAATACAAGAAGTTTAAGACAACAGATGAAAAAGCAGAGGGCTTGCAGCTGTTTCAAATGAGTTCCCGTGGTGCTGCGCTTCTTTCGAAGAGGGCCCTATCTCAGAATAAAGCCACAAGAGTTCTTCCTACCACCTAACAGTCCTATAGGTTAAAACCCATGACAGCCATTCTACTGATTTAAATTTTGATAGATCCTTATTTAAGCATCAAAGTTTAGTCAGTAATCTTTTGCATAAATGGGATATAATTAGTGATGTGTGAAAATTCACTAAATAAGCTTTCCTTCTTTGGTTTATTATGATGCTCAGAATTAGTCAATAATCTTTTGCAATTGTTGCTCTAACTCTGGGAATTTTCATGCTATTCTGAACCTTGAACGTTTAAAATGCATAATAAAATACATGAAGTCCAACTTATCCTCAATTAAAATTTAATAAGCTTTGAGAACTCTATTTTAAGGTATTACTAGTGATCATTTTTTACAAAAGAAATTTCAAGAAATATTAATACACCCATTGTATTAGTCTGTTCTCACCCTCCTATGAAGAAATACCCAAGACTGGATAATTTATAAAGAAAAGAGGTTTAATTGATTCACATTTCTGCATGGCTGGGGGTGCCTCAGGAAGCTTACAATCATGGCAGAAGTCACCTCTTTACAGGGTTGTAGGAGATAGAATGAGTGCCAGGAGGGAAATGCTGGATGCTTCTATGATGTGGTTTGGCTGTGTCCCCACCAAAATCTCATCTTGAATTTTAGCTCCCATAACCCCCATGTGTCATGGGAGGGACCCGGTGGGAGGTAATTGAATTGTGGGGCCTGGTCTTTCCTGTCCTGTTCTCGAAATAGTGAATAAATCTCACAAGATCTGATGGTTTTACAAAGAGGAGTTTCCCTGCATGTGCTTTCTTGCCTGCCACTGTGTAAGACATGCCATTGGTTCTCCTTTGCCTTCTGCCATGATTGTGAGGCCTCCCCAGCCATGCTGAACTGTGAGTCTGTTAAGCTTCTTTCCTTCATAAATTAGCTAGTCTCAGGTATGTCTTTATTAGCAGTGTGAGAACAGACTAATACACTTATAAAACCATCAGATCTCGTGAGAACTCACTATCACAAGAATAAACACGGGAAAAACATCCCCTATGATTCAGTTACCTCCCACTGGGTTCTTCCCACATGTAGATGTTATGAGGATTACAATTCAACATGAGATTTCAGTGGGGACATAGCCAAACGATATCACCCATAGACCACTTTTTTTTAATTCATGAGTTAATTATTTTGAGAAGAGAATCTTAGTATATTCCTAAAATTTAGAGAAAGACTTTATGTCTAAAAGAATGTCAATTAGAAAATTGTCACTGGGGCCAGGCGTGGTGGGTTATGCATGTAATCCTAGCACTTTGGGAGCCCAAGGTGGGCAGATCGCTTGAGGTCAGGAGTTCGAGACCAGCCCAGCCAACATGGTGAAACCCCATCTCCACTAAAAACACAAAAATTATCCAGGTGTGGTGGCAGGCACCTGTAATCTCAGCTACTCTGGAGGCTAAGGCAGGAGAATTGTTTGAACCTGGAGACAAAGGTTGTAGTGAGCCAAGATCATGCTACTGCACTTCAGCCTGGGTGACAGAGTGAAACTCCATCTCAAAAAAAAAAAAAAAAAGAAAAAGAAACTTGATACTGGTTGTTTTGTTTTGTTTTGTTTGGAGCATTGAAACAATTGTCCTCCAACTATTAATCCATCATAGCAAGATTAAAATGTTAATGCAACTATTATATTTGAAAATTAGCATCATGATGAAATTATAAACTTGACCACATTGCAATAGCACCAACAATGGATTACTCATCACACATAATGACCCACTTCAAATTTAAATGATATTATTTAGTGCAATTAAATTAGAATTATCAAATTTCTATCTAGAGGACATATGTGATGACTTTAGAGTAAATTGCCATAAAAACAATAGGCAGTGACATGAGAAGAGGTCAATTTAGAGTCCAAGAGATACAGGAACTAAAGATGACTTTGTACACAACTTATTTCTATTTTCTTTTTACCATGCAATATATGTGAACAACTTAGGGTTGTAATGCAGTGCCTGGAAGTTCCTTTATATCACATTCAGTTGCTATGAGAGTTCCTGGATGAGAAAATCAGGGACAATCCAATGGGAGTGGGCATGGAGCAGAGGCAGAGAACAGCACATCAGAGTGAGAAGGGAATAAAGAAGAATAAAGTTAATGCAAATCTGGCAGTTTCTGACCATTTGTTTTTCCTTGTGACTTTTAAAAATCTTTTGCTAGGCTGCCTTTAAGCTATAATTTGTAGTCTCAACAGAAGGCATAGAGTGAGTGGTATCCAGACCACTGCGACTCAAAAGAGAGAAGACCTTTCTTTAATGGATAGAAATTTAAGACTACAAGAGTTCACTGTTTTTACCATCCTTGGAACAATATGTGTGCTCTAGGGAGAGATAATTACTTTTAAGAACTTCAAATCTAGCGCCTTTCACCAACTTAATTCTTTGAAAATGTTAGAAAAACATGACTTTTTTTCCTGAAACTTATTCTGAACAGACTTGAATGTTCCCACCCAGGGAGCAATTCAGGAAAGATTCTTCTTGCCAACCTTTCATGGCTAAATTTCTCAAGCACGACCTAGGTTAAAGTAAGGTTGCTTCAGTCTTGGGATGATTGCCGTTTTTCCATTTATTGATTTTACATTTTTTGTTTCATCTCTGCAGGAAAGCATCTGTGTGGCTGGGGGATGAGGAAGTGTGAAAGAGTGCCTGCTTTTTCTGGGATTGCATGGTCTCCTATGATTTCGTCACTTTAAGATGAAAATGCTGACAGCTAGGGTGGAGAGTCAAAGAAATAAATTAACGCCCTTGTCTGGTGTTCAAAGTAATGATTTCATAAGTGTTACAATGATTATTCCATACTAGGATAAAGACTCATACTGATGAATGACTTAATAACCTATGGTAACTATGTGAAGTTGTTTTATTAAAGATGGTGGCCTACTGATCTCTGTCTCTTCTGAAAACAAAATGAGGATAAAAAGTGCAAACCACACCCACAGCAAGAGAGATAAAACAGATATTCTGGATTTTCTAATCACAGTAGTTGTTATGAAAGAAAATCAATTTCTAAGAAATTGTAAGTGATCTCTAGTAAGAAATCAGTCTCCCTTAGTGAAATAAAAATATACCTGAAAGTGGCTTCCCCCTGCCCCGCCACCCCCGCCCAATGGCAGCTGGCATGCTTCATGGGACCCTAGCCTATGACACTAAAATTGACCTCTAATGCATTAAGGGAAATAGGCTCTTCTTCCACTTGTTTGTATATATAAGGGCCTTGAGTTCCCCACATTTATTTGAGTCAAGAAGCAAAAGATTAAACATTGGTCACTGATTAAATAATGTAATGATTTTCAATAAAATTCACAGGTTACCCCAACAATCATGGGTTAACTGTGTCCTATGAGATCATAGTAAAATCCAGAATATTTTCATTATATTTGGTAGCAAAGCACACTGCATGGCTACAAATTCTTCTCTGCCCTTGCTCAGCTACTTCCTCTCCTCCAATTCCCCTTTGCCATCCATGACCAGCCATGCACATGCATGAACAGTCAGAGGAGGAACAGGGATGCTCTTCAGGAACCCTTATAGAGCCCCTGAGTGTCTGACAAATGCAATTGCCTCCACTGCACTCCAACTCCCACAGACAGCTCCTTTCTCCATTCTTTTTTGGAGGAAGAGCTAGGTTCCTAACTCCACTGCAATCAGTCACAACTCACTTCATCACATGTGCCCTGGATGAAGCTATAAAATCAGATATCCAATCAAGAGAAATGGTGTAGGCATTAACTTTGGGCTAATTTCCGGTGGTATATTCTCAGATTCTTGCCTCATTTCCTCTACTGTTTTGTCATAGAATGTTACGGATTTTCTAGAGACAATAAAGCTGAAAGCAATGGAAAGAAGTCTTGGCTGGAAAACAAAGAGAAAATAATCCTTCAATATTAAAATCCTTTAAAAGGAGATGAAGGAATTACATTAAATGACAATTATAGTGCAGTAAGGAAATGACTCCAAAGCTGGTAAGCTCATCATGATTTTGGGGGAGAATTCATAGTAGAACAGGAAAAGGCAAAGCTTTGGAGCTAGAACAGAGCCCCCAAGGCATTTGTGCCTGAGATATGTCACTGGAGCAAAGGCCACTCATGTAAAGGTCTGTGAGAAGACCGTCACTGAGGCCTCTCCTGCTGTCTCCAGTGGCCCTACCCTTCCAGTGCGACCCAATTCTCAAGACATCTAAGAATTATTAGGGAAAGGAAAGGGAAGCAAAGGAAGAGAAGACTCAAGTAACAAACCTATAAATAACTTTTTTTGGTTTTTTTTTGGTTTTTTTTTTTTTGAGAGAGAGTCTTGCTCTGCCATCCACGCTGGAGTGGAGTGGTGCAATCTTGGCTTACAATCTTAGCATCACAGTTGGGATGCTAAGAAATGTTGGGAATGGAGAAACAAAAGTTATCATTTTTAGTTACTTGGTAAAAGTTAATCACAATTCAGTTGGTAAATTCTCAATCATCATTGTTCAAATGTCAGCTAAAGTAAATCTCCAAACCAATCTTGCCCAACAGTTGATCACTCTTTCCATGCTTGATAGCTCTACCTTGTAAAGAGTTATTGGCTGGGTGTGGTGGCTCATGCCTGTAATCCCAGCACTTTGGGAGGCCAGGGCGGGCAAACTGCCTGAAGTCAGGAGTTCAAGACCAGCCTGGTCAAAATGGCGAAACTAAATAAAATACAAAAATTAGCCGGGCGTGGTGGCATGTGCCTGTAATCCCAGCTACTCATGAGGCTGAGGCAGGGGAATTGCTTGAACCAGGAAGGTGGAGGTTACAGTGAGCCAAGATTGCACCACTCCACTCCAGTCTGGATGGCAGAGCAAGACTCTCTCTCAAAAAAAAAAAAAAAAAAAAAAAAAAAAGTTATTTATAGGTTTATTACTAGAGTCTTCTCTTCCTTTGCTTTCCTTTCCTTTCCCTTCCTTCCTTCCTCCTCCCTTTTTCCTTCCCTCCCTCCCTTCTTCCTTCCTTCATTCCTCCCTCCCTTTCCTTCTCCTTCTCCTCCTCTTGTTCCTCCTCCTCTTCCTCTGCTTCTTCTCCTTCCTTCCTCCTTCCTTTCTCTCTCTCTCTTCTTTCTTTCTTTCCTTTCTTTCTCTCATTCTTTCTTTCTTTGTCTGTCCCCCTGACTTTAGAGAAAAGAAATGGTATCATCTTGGTTGTGTTCTGTCACATGAATCTGACAAATATTTGTTGGGCTCAAGGAAACTGAAGGTTGTAGAAGTCACTCTTAGATTCTTGGAAATATAGTTGCTCAACTGTAAAATAGTCATAATATCTTTTTCTTATGGTTGCTGGACTAATTTTAATAATTTGCCATATATGTCTGGTAAATGTCATGCCCTCAGCTAAATGGTTGTTGATGTATTACTATTTTCAAGTATGATATTATTTTAAATATTTCATAATATGTCTATTTTTATTATTGAGACAGAGTCTTGCTCTGTCACCCAGGCTGGAGTGCAGTGGCGCAATCTTGGCTCACTGCAACCTCCGCCTCCTGGGTTCAAGAGATTCTGCTGCCTCAGCCTCCTGAGTAGCTGGGACTACAGGCGCCGCCACCACGCCCAGCTAATTTTTTGTATTTTTAGTAGAGACAGGGTTTCACCGTGTTAGCCAGGATGGTCTTCATTTCCCAACCTTGTGATCCGCCCACCTCGGCCTCCTAAAGTGCTGGAATTACAGGCGTGAGTCACCGTGCCCAGTCAGTATGTGTATTATTATCACTAGTACTAATAATAATTGAGTTCCTAGGTGGACCTGGGGTAAACTTCATCTGCTGAAGACTTGAAGTGATTGTCTTTGTCCTCTAAAGAGAGTCTAAATGATTTCAGTAAAGCACAGACCACTTCTTTTTTGCATTTTTTTTTCTTTTCCAGATACGTTCTTGGTTATGCTTTCACTGCCTTTTACTTCTTAAAATTTTTTTCAAGTGTTCTTAAGATGACTTCTCTCATTCTAATGGTTTTAATATTAAATTTCTAAATCTGGTTTTAAAATGAAACAGGATTACAAAACATGTTTGCAGATTAAGCTGGTATTAAAGAGATTAATAAATAAAAGTATTTTTTAACATGGGAACTCCACAATGTTGTGGTAGCTGGGGACAAATGTTTCTAGTGTATTTTGTGGCAGGGAAATGCAATCAGTTCATATGGGAGATGAATTTAGTTTTTGGATGCTCCTCCTTGTAATTAATAATAAATCCTGGTTAAAATAATGAGAGGAAAACAGGAAACGGAAGAAAAGAATCTCCAATCTGTGACTGGAGTGTAACTGTTTGGATAGTAATTATTGCCACATTTTTTGTATCATTACGAAAGTAAAATATCAGACCAACATTCTGATTGTTTTATAAAAGAAAACAGGAACATCATTTTGTTCCTGATACTTGGCACTGACATTTCTACATATTATTAGAAGTAGCATTTGTCCCTTTACTGTAATAATGTGTTTTGAACAGATTGATTTTGACATTCTAATAAATAACCAACATGTAGGCAATTGAATATTTTGATTTTTTCCCAAAGAATTAGTTAAAACTTACATATACATTTGAAGAATCATCAACTTTTAGATAGCATTTAATTAAAACCATGAGACCAGATGAAATTACTTAGGGAATAAACAGAAATGCATAGACATTTTTGTTTGTTCTTAGTTTTCAATCATTGAAAAAATGATAAATTATCAGGCAAGGTAACTGGTGATCAGTTTCGTTATCAAAGAGGAATAAACAACTATAAAAACTGAAGGGCAATTGTCATATTAAAGTAAAAATCCTTTTGGGATTAAATAGAGGGCACTGCTCTAGTAAGATATAGCAAACACTAAAAATGTTAGAGGTGATTTGAGACCTCGGTATTCCTTGCTGAAGCCAAATTTAGATATACAGTTGATTTTACTATTTATTCAAGTTTACCTGCCCAGGAGAAAAAAGAAAAAAATGAATTTTTCATTTTGTGTTTTTCTTAAATTAGGCAAATTCTAAAACAGATTTGTATTTTACTAGCTCACATTCTACTTAAAATGAACAAGTACAGATATGTTTATAACCCTATTTTCTGACCTTCTACTCTAGTCTGGCTTTCTCCTCATGCTGACTTCTTCCAGATTAACAATCTCAGAGCAATTCCAGAAGAGTAGTGGGATCACAGTCTCTATTTAATGTGCAGCAAAATACCAATAGACTTTATTTGCCTAAATAATCAAAAAGATATCTATAAATGTGCATGCATAAAAATCCTAAAATAAATAAAAATGTTAAAGAAGTAAGTCTTTAACATTTAAAAATTACTTGCTGCTGTTGTTTTGAAGAGTTTCTTTCTTAGGTCTTTGGAACTATTTCATCTGGTATGGGAAGACAGTCTGATTTTTCATTAGTAGAAATAGTAGTGATACAAAAACAGTAGTAATAGAAAAGATAGTGCATGTAAGCATACTATTTCCGAGTTTAACTAAGAATTGGTGAAGTAGGTTAGGAAACACAGCCATGAACATTTCAGGGGTCATGGCACAGAGCAAAGATAAGCATAGAGTAATATGGAAGTGATGTCTTGACTGAGCCTCTATCTAACTGAACACATGTTATTCAGGTCCTTCAAATCAATTTCTGCATGTTTATTTAATACATACAAACTTGCTATGGTTGGAGTGGCTTACTGGATCACAATTCTCATCTCATTCTTTCAATTTAATATTGCTGAGCCTAAGAAAGGTCACTTCTTAAACCATGTTTATTTTACTCGGAAATCAAAATTTGGACAAGGTTTAGAGAAAATAGCTTTTCTCTGCTCCTCTCAGAACCTGAAGGTTTGTTCACTCAAATTTTTGACAGTTGATGATCACTCTCTGTTGCAAGTTTATCTGGGGCTACCAATGAGAAAACCTACACGTGGCCTCTGTGCTTTCTCACAGAATGGTAGCTGAGTTTCAGAGACAAATGTTTTGAGAAAGAAAAAGTGATAGAAATAAAGGGAGAAGGAGAGAGAGAGAGAGAGAGAGAGAGAGAGAGAGAGAGTAGACAGAAGCCTTAGAAGCCTTAGAAGTCATGCAACATCACATCCACTGCATTCTATCCATCAAGCCAGCCACAAATGCCACCAAAATGCAAGGGCATGAAAAACAGACTTTACATCTTTATTAGAAGAGGCAGAATTCTGCAAAAGCATATAGGCAACAGAATCTCTCATAACTGGTTTGCTCGACATGCTGTCAGTATAGTTCCACAGAAGAATTTTGTTGTTGCTGTCCTTATTTTCTAAAGAGTAAAGTTTTATCATGAAGAACATAACTGATGAATATGAAGGGAAGAAAGATAAAACAATTAACAGTGTGTGCATATTTACGTGTGTATTCATGCTAAGTATACGTTCCTTCAAAAGGCTCCTATTCACTGCTTGAAACTTCATGGGGAAATTGATTCATGGCTAAATATAAATAGCAGCTTCCATTTTAATATACAGTCTTCCTTGGGATAACAGGAAATTGGTATGACTTCACACATCAAATATTCTTTTTCCTCCCCTTCCTCCCTCTTCTCCTCCATCTCCTTCTGCTGCTTCTTCCTTTTTTCTCTTTTATAAAATAATTTTGCATTATTATCCTCAAAGTAACAGTTATAGCTCATCACACTCCATGCCCACACTGTTTCTTCAGACTTGAGATTAAATCCAAAGACATAATGTAATGGCCAGTGATTGTCAAAGTGCAGAAAAGGTCTATCTAGGGAAGAAGTCTCAATAGGAAGAAAATGTGGAACACTCAATGGAAAGAAGAGAGGAGAGTCAGACCTGTTCTTACTCTCTTCCTTTTGGTATAGAAATATGGTAGGTAGACAGAGGGAACAATGCAAAAGAAATACCAGCCCAGTGAGGAGGGAACTCAATGCCATTTGGGGAACAGTTGTTGCTTTTTGTGGTGTATTTTAGAGAAATTTCAAGTAGTCGTGTTTAGGTTTGGTTAGGAGAGGTGACTAGATAGATTATCTGCAGGGCTCTTCATGATCTTCATAGAATAAGTGGCAGAGTAATTGGTGATATAAGATTCTATGTGCCCAGAACACAGCACAGAAAACATGAACAGGAAGAGGCCTCCAGGGGAGTCAGACTTAAAAAGGCACAATATTTAAAAATGTCACCATAATTGGCAAATAGTTGAGCCCAAGGACTTCAGTAATGGGTACTAGAATGCTAACCACACAACAGATAGGGCCAGTCCTGCTTCACTAGTTGTGGGTTCAGGGACCACAACAGAAAGTCCCTGCTTAGCAGAGACCAGCAAGATTCAAAAGACACCTTGTAGATCAGGGAACACTGCTATGGAGGTTCTCCCTTCCTGCACATATGTGGAGAGGAAGGGTAGAGGAGAAGAAAATCTAAACTCCTAAGCACTTGTACAAAGAAGACTGATACATCCAAAATTATTATCTAAACTGGAAGGGACTGTGATTCTATCAACTTCAGGTTGCAATTTAGGTTTCCCTGACCACTTATAAAGTAACTGTTAATGAGGATAATCAAATTGGTTGTAGTAAATTAAGAACAACAAGATTTTGCCCATCTGAGTACATGCTCATCTAGCAAATGTGTGAGCCTTCCCCCTTAGAGAATATTGAAGGTCTTATCATGAAAGAACCAATTTAGCTAACGTAAAAGAACAGAAATGTCTTCCCTTAGGAAATAGAGGTCCAAGGTATTCAAATGGCCTGCTTACAAGTAGCAGAATAGAAATCAGCATTCAGGATGCCTGGCATCCAGTTCAGTTTTCCCTGCCACACTATGTCCCACATGCAGTCAGGTCTGCTTGCTGTCCAATGGAAAGTCAGTGGAGGAATGAGTTCAGATGGGAAGGGACAGACCAGATTAAAGGTGTGAAAGCCCAGAACACTAATTGGCAAACGTCAGTTAATTTTTAAACATAATGTCTTCATCATTAAACACTTACTCTTCTCAAACTACGTGAAATCATCAAAGGATGTTACTGAGTCAACAGAATAAAAGACAAGGTCCATCTTGGATCATTTCACTGTTGGAGACTAAGCAGAAGTGAAAATCTCCTCTAGCAAAATTAGCCACCTGAATCATCTAAATGAGCTTAACAATGTTATACTAGATTACCTTTCAGAGTAATTAGACCACCCATGCCTGTCAATTTAAGGAGGCTACTTTCCAGAATGTGTTGAACTTGACATCATTCCCAAACTGGTAGAAAATGGAATAATGAGAATTACAGTTTTGATATCATTTGTTTAGCCAAGTATGCTTTATTCCACTAAGTAACCATAGCAATTCTTAATATTATAGATACTTCGTTTTCTTTGTTCAACCCATTTTGTAACATGCTATTTTATTATTTTGAAAATTGTAGAATTGTGTATATTCTTCTTAGGCATATTGGTCAAGCTGTAATTTTTTTTGTTTAGCATAATTAGAAGTCTGGTATAAAAAAGTGTTTTAAAAAATATTATCTAAAAAAGAAAGTATGGGGCAGTGCAGCTTATGCATAGGAAATTTCATTTGTTTGCATGCATAAGTAAATATTTTCATGGTGAAGTCAGATGTGTTTGCATGACCAAAGCTCTTTTGCATGTACAAATATGGGTTTCAAGTACCCAAATTACACAAACACATATGCTAATATAATGTGTTGTAGTTGTCGAATTTTTTTCTAAGTAAAATATCAAGGATGAATGAGCTCATTAGTTCCACAGTAAGCAGTTTTTCTCCCTGAAAGCATCTTATTTTAAAATACTCATCCCTCTATCCTTGCAACTTATAGAAATAAAAAACAATTTTTTTAACTTGAAGAAATACTTTTGAAAGGCAAATATCACACAAAGTATTTAATTACAACACAGGCATAACAGTTAAGTTTTTAAGAAAGATTTTCAATTTTTCTAAGAAAGTTATATAGAAACCTACTAAACAGCCACAATTTTAGGTACTAAATTCACCATGCTATTCTTAGAGAGAAACAATAATTTTTTGAAAGGTGGAGTAATTCTCACAGGTCATGGGAATTAATTTGAGGTGGACCCTCACCAGTTCTGTGACTCTACCAATCCTAAAGATCTGCTACTTTGCTGGAAAACCCTTCTCATTTTCTCAAATGTGGCATTATAGGCAGTAACCATTACTGAATACTCAGAAAGGAAAGTGAATCTTCAAAGGGGAATATTTTAAAAACGTGCCTGAAATGTGAATTTTAGAAAAATAACTTTCCTCTCTCACAACTTTTCCTCATTAATATATCTTTCCAAAGTTACCTTGTAAGTTAAATTAAGGTTTAAAAGAGCTTTTAGAGTAACTTGATCATGTTTTAAGAGTTCAAAAACAATCATTTTATTAAGGCGTTGGAAATAGTTTAATAAAGTCATGCCTAAAGTTTTTCTTCATTTTTCTTTATTTTTTCCTAATAACATGTTCTGGACTAAATGACTTCTCTCAAGTACACATTCAATGATGCATATTGTTTGAATAAGTATATTCAGAAGTCTTCCAAAACAAGCAATTGTGGAAATTTAGTAAGGCTTACTTGGGCCCAAAGCATGATTTTCTTCGGAATAGTTTCTTATTCTTTTAGACTGTAAGCAATGGACATTAATTGTATTTGTATTTATACTATATAAAAATGTATTTATACTATATATAGAAAATATTCACTGTGACATACATAAACACAAATATAACGAACATTTCATTTACATGTAGTATAAATTCACTGCTATCAATATATGTATTATACATACAGTAGTATAAGTTCATTGGTATCATTCTCTATGAAATACTAAGAGTTCTATTCAGCACATCAGATTCATTCACCAAAAAAAAATGATTTTGTTATCATGAATTTCATAGCATTCACTCTGTACTGAGGAGAGAGAGAGGGGTTGGAAGTCATGGGACTTTAAGGAAACTGAAACCTAGTCATGAAGAAACATGCACAAAATGACCTACTACTTCCAAAATGTTATATCAAGATTTTAAATTGTGCATCACAACAAATGGAAATAAGTGATCCGATGTGAACGGCACTTGAAAGGGTTGATGTGGAGTTCACTGTCATTATCAGAGTAGCACAGATTGGCAGAGGAAGACTTCAGGTGTTTAGAAGGAATGATCTCAGCAAAGGAAGAGAAGAGATTAGAACTCCTCAGCAGAAGCCAAAAAGCAGTCAGAAGTTGCTATAGGCTACCACTTATAAGGAAGAACAGGTGCTATTTGGTTTTCTGTTCCTGTGTTAGTTTGCTAAGGACAATGGTCTCCAGCGCCCTCCATGTCCCTTCAAAGGACACGATCTCACACATGAACACATAGAAGGGAAGAACACACACTGGGGCCTTTCTGAGGGTGGAGAGTGGGAGGAGGCAGGGGATCAGGACAAACAACTATGGGTACTAGGCTAAATACCTGGGCAATGAAATAATCTGTACAACAAATGCCCATGACCAACTTTACCTAGTAATAGACCTACACTTGTACCCCTGAACTTAAAATAAATGTTTTTTTTTTTTTAAAGTTGCTATAAGCTTGTTAAAAGAGGAATAGGAATTGAGAATATGTAATACAAACGAAAAATAGAGCCATGCCTGTTGACCACATTCTGGGAACCATCACACAAGCCAGCTTTGTTGGACTGATTAACCTTATACAGCCACAGTGTAGCTAGACCCTTGTCATGCATCTCATTATTCTTTTCACATAACCTCATGCATATCTCACCATTGAGGACAACAGCGAGAACCAATCTTGTCTTCATTCTAGAATTAGAGTCATAGGGACAACAAAAACAACAATAAAGTGATGGAGCATCTAACTGTCCTTATATCTAAATGTCAAGAAATGACCCTGATGTGTCATCCCCACCCTGCTTTACAATCAATGTTGTCCCAATTATAGAAATGATCCTTATGTTCTTGAAAATGTCAAAGTCTGATGCACATGAAAGAAGAGGTTGTTGGGTCCATTCCAAAGACGACTAGGGAAAAAAAGTATTGAGAGATGAGGAGAGCCTGGAAGATAAACTTTTTGGCCCAAACGCAGCTTCCCATTCAAAGAAAGAATTCTACAGTGGGCAACGCTTCCATCTCCAAGACCTATTATGGGCACATTTAACTTCTGGCCAGATTCCCAGCATTTCTACTGTTCTTTGACTTTTCTACTGGTCCACAATGATGGAAATTCATGCATAAAAGTATATGTAGAGTAAGAGTGCACAAATAGGGGCATCTTCTATTCACCCGTTGAAAGAGAGGGTCCATTTCTGAATGCATGCTTGCTATTTCCACCCAATAAAAGGAGTAGGAAACATAAAAGGTCTATTAGATCATCTTGTCAACTCTTTTTCTTACTTTCATCAACAGTCCAGGATGCTGTCAAATGAAACTCCTCACATTAGGGCATCTCCAAGGATAAAGGCCAGGCACACCTCTGGAATTTACATAGATGCCCAGTGTGCCAACCAGCTACAACAAGGTTCTATGATTCATGATTAGAAATGATGAAAGACCACCTCCCAGTGTTTCTTTCTCCCAGAATTAATAAACTGTATGACACTGAATTCACAAAATATTGTATTTTTAAGCATTCATATGCAATGATTCCTTTCATTGCTATTAATAAACTGGAGGACTCATCCAGCTGAACTCTTTCACTCTGTGTGTGTGTGCGCGCATGCACGTGCTCCCACTTGGACTAGAAGAAAATCCCAGCATCATCTATATCTGACAAGCTTGCTGTACTGTGCTAATGAGCCCTAACGGTTTTAACATAAGTCCTGCAGGGCTGGACTACTTGAGGCTTATTCCATCATTGACAAAAAATGCTCAAGCTTATGGCAGTACTAGACGTTCAGAGAGCTTGAAGTGAAATACAGTCTGTCAATCTGTTCAGTGTCATACCTATAATCAGAATGCTGGGAATGTCTGCACAAATCCTTGTGCTTTTTCTTATGAATTGGAAGACTTTTCTTTCTTAAATAAAAGGAAACAGATCATGCAGCATGTTGAGTAGAAACAGGCTGGTGCATAACAGGAGAAGAAAATCCAATGGAGTAGCCACACACAGATTCCCTTTACTTCTAGGTTGGCAGGCAAAGTAAGATTTGGAATTAACACCAGAAAGGAATTTCTCCCATCTCTTTCCATGGAGCTGGCTCACTGATGTTCAAGCCATGTTAATAGTCTCAGACTGCTGGCTCTGGAAAATGCTAAAGGTACCACAAGGCACTCAGACATTTACCAGTGAATCCAAAATATATAAGCATTTATCCAAGTGCACGTTTCCCAGTCTTCATTAATAATCAGGTAATTGAAAGTGTTCTCATCTCTAATGCCTAATGCAGTAAATTATGAACAGTCTTGCCACCACATCTATGAGGCATGTTAAAGCCTATGGTGGGTTCTCAACCCTGGCGGCATGCTAATGTCACCCAGAGAGCTCTCACCAAATACCTACATCCAGAGCCCATCCCCAGAGATTCTGGCTTAATTGGCCTGAAGTAGAGCCAAGCCTTGGTATTTTTTTATTGCTCCCCAGGAGATTCTGGTGTGCAGCCAAGATTGAAAGACTAAAATTAACAAGCTGAATCTGAAATGAATTATAGGTATATTGGTATATTATAATAACATGTAACCCTTTATTAGAAGACTCGGAACTTTCTAGAAAAAAATTCCTCTGACGCCTCAGGACTTCTCTCATTACTTCACTTGATGTCTCCTGTGTATCTCAACAATCAGGAGCTACTTGGCATAAAATGTGTGTGAGAGGCAGCCCTGCATAATGGTTAAGAACACAGTGTTTATATTCTTGGGTTTAAATCCTTACTCCTTGGTTGATCTTGGTTGAATTACTTAGTCCTTCTGTTCCTCTACTTTCCCTCTGTAAAATGGTAATAATAGCTCCAGTTGAAAGGATTGAATGACTCGATGTGTGTGAAACATTTGCACTGTGTCTGGCCCATGGGAAGTTCTACATATGTACTGGCTATTATTGTCTCTAAACTGCCAATAGCTGAAAAATAAAAATGTATGAAAATCCAAACTCCAAGTGTTTAATGCTTGAACAGTGTTCTAAACAAGAGTCAGCTTTTGTTTTCCCTTTACTGTAAGTCCGGTATGCAATGACCTCTACAATTCTTAATATTCCACCCAGGACTCAGTCAAATGCACTAGTTTCTTCCATCAAAAAGGCTGCATGTTTTCTTGCCAGTATTGTCAAATTGGGAATCAGTTATTATATAATTTTGTGTTTACTAACAGCATTGTTGCAACACCATAAAAAACTATAGTTTGCAAAAGAGCACTGTATTTCCAGATGTTTTAAGCACGTCTATAGCAGTTTTGGTGACATTTGGAATATAAGCATTATGTAAACCTGAAATTTAAATTTCCATTTTTACAATAACAAGACTGACATAATGTGGATCCAAAGTGTGGTAGGTTTTTTTTTAAAAAAAAAAAAAAAAGAAGAAGGAAAAAAAAAACTAAAAAGTCTTTTGTATAAGCATGTGCCCCGCTTAATTAGCTACTTCACTGTTTGACAAAATATCATTTGGAAACAATGTCGGTAAGTACCACCAATCCTATGTAGAAGTTGTACTGCACTGACTCTGAAATATTGTTTTGCTTTTAATTCTGCAGGCGTAATTTTTCCAGTGGGTCAGAATCAAGATTACAGTAATATGAAGCAGTGGAAGAAAATCTCCCTGCTGTTAGAAGAAAATATGGTTATCCTACCTATTAGTAGACAAACATGGAAATATTTGATTTAATTTAATTTTGACATGATTTAATTTTGACTTAATGCTCTCCCAGGGAATAGTGATTTCCAATGTCAGGAACTGCCTTTCCTTTAAGGCATGCGCTTCTTCTTTAGAGGCAAGGAACTGCAAACATTTTCTGTAAAGCACCACGCATATACATTTTAGATTTTGCACCCATATGTTCTCTGTTGCAAATACTCAACTCTGCTATTGTAGCAAGAAAGTCACAAATAAATGAGCATGTCTGGTATGGAAGGCTGAATAATAGTTTCCAAAGAAAAGCAGATTCTAATACCTGCAACATGTGACTACTGCCTTATATTGCAAAAGGAACTTTGCAGGTATGGTTAAATCAAAGATCTTGAAATGAGGAGATTATTCTAGATTATCTGGATGAGCCCTAAAAGTAATCACAAGTGTCCTTATAAAAGAGAGGCAGAGAGGACATTTGACCACAGAGACAGAAGGCAATGTGACAACTGGAGCAAGATGCTATGCTACTGGCATGAAAGATGGAGAAAGGGCCCGAGGCCAAAATATCAGTTTTTAAGTGTACGATAGCGTTATCATCTATAGGGACAATGTTGTACAGCAGATCTCTGGTACTTACTCATCTTGCATAATTGAGAATTTATGCTCTTTGACTAGCAATTCCCTAAAGCTCCTTGCCCCCAGCCCTAGGTTACCACCATGTTATCCTCTAATTCTATGAGTTTGACTATTTTAGTGTCAATTCTATGAGTTTGACTACGTCAGCGGAATCATGCAATTTTAGTCCTTCTATGACTGGCTTATTTCACTTAGCATCAGGTCCCTAGGATCATCCAAGTTGTTGCATATAGCAGGATTTTCTTCTTTTTTAAGTTTGAATAAATATTACATTGTTAAGTACATACCATATTTTATTTGTTCATCCTTAAAAGGACATTTATTCATTTCTACATTTTGTTATTGCAAATAGTGATGCAATAAACACTGGAGTGCTAACATCTCTTCTAGATTCTGATTTTAATTCTTTTGGATAAATACTAGAAGTGGGAGGAGTGTACTATGTGATAGTTCTATTTTTAATATTTTGGGAACACTCCTTACTCTTTTCCATAGCTGCTGCACTATTTTGCATTTCTGCAACAGTGCTCAAGAGATCCAACTCCTCCACATCCTCACCAACACCTGTTGTGTTTTGATTGTTGAAAACAGCCATACTAAAAAGTGTGAGGCGATATCCCATTATGGTTTTGATTTGCATTTCTCTGATGATTACTGACAATGAACATCTTTTTCTTATACCCGTTGGCCATTTACATGTCTCAACGACTGTTTATTCAAGACTTTAGCCCATTTCTTAATCTGATAATTAGGTTTCACTATTAAGTTACAAAAGTTTCCTTATATATTTTGGAAATTAATCGCTTATATAATAAATGGTTTACAAAGATTTTATTCCATTCCCTAGATTGCCTTTTTCACTCTATTGATTATTTCCTTTAATGTTAGAAACTTTCTAGTTCAATGTTGTCCCACTTACCTATTTTGCTTTTCTTGCCTGCTTTTGATGTCATATTCATGAAATTATTGCCAATACCAATGTCTTGAAGTTTTACAGTTTCAGGTCTGATATGTAAGTCTTGAATCCATTTTGAGTTGAATCTGCATATGATTTAATATAAAGGTCCAATTTTATTCTTTTGCATGTGGATATCTAGTTGTCCCAGAGCCATTTGTTGAAGAAATTATCCTTTCTCAGTTTTATGACCTTTGTCAAAGATAATTTGACCACATATGTGTGAATTTATTTTGGGGTTCTCTATTCTGTTCCATTTTTCTATGTGTTTGTCTTTATGCCAGTAACATATTATTTTTCATTTTTTATTGATAGAGGAAAGTTTGTGTATTTACCATGTATAATGTATTGTTTTAAAGTATGCATACAATGTTAAATAACTAACTCTAGTTAATTAACATATGCATCCCTTCATATGGTTATCATTTTTGTGATGAGAACACTTCATATCCACTTTCTTAACTATTACTATAGCTTTGGAATAAATTTTGAAATTAGGAAGTGTTACATTGAATCTGTAGATTACTTTGGGCAGTATTGACATTTTAACAATATTAAGTCTTTCAATCTATGAACACAGGATATCTTCCATCTGCTTGTATCTTATTTCATCAATGTTTTGTAGTTTTCTGTGTAGAAGTATTTTGCCTCCTCAATATGTTCTGCTTTTGTTGCCTTGTAAATGGGCTTGTTTTCCTAATTACTTTTCCAGACAGATTGTTGTATAGAAACTCAACTGATTTTTGTATGTTGATTTGCATCCTGCAATTTTAATGACTTTATTAGTCCTAATGTTTTTTTTAATGGAGTCTTTAGCATTTTCTATGTATAAAAACTGCATCTGCAAACAGAGACAATGCTAATTTTTCCTTTCTGATTTGAGTGCCACTTTTCTTGCCTAATTTCCCAAGCTAGGAATTCCAGTAGTATGTTAAATAAAACAACAAGTGACAAAAGAGGGCATCCTTACTTTGTTCCAAACCACAGAAGAAAAACTTGCAACTTTTCACCTTTAAGTATGATGTCAACTGTGGGCTCTTCATATATGGCCTTTATTATATTGAGGTAATGTCTTTCTATGCCTATTTTGTTTAGAGTTTTTATCACAAAAATGTTGTTGAATTTTGTCAAACACTTTTTCCACATCTGTTAAAATAACATATATATGATTTTACTCTGCTAGTTCATTCAGGTTGTTATAACAAATACTTTAAATTGGGAGGTTAATAAATAGAGGATGAGATGTTCACAACTGAGGTACTGGTCTCTTTTATAAGAGCACTAATTCCAATCATCTCCTAAACACTCTCCCTCCTAATGTCATCACCTCGGTGATGAGGTACTAACGCATGCATTTTGGGGTGACACAAACATTTAGACCATAGAAGTGGCATAGTATATTAATTATTTTTGTATGTTAAAACAATCTTGCGTCTCAGAGAGAAATCCCACTTGGTCATGGTGTATGATCCTTTAAATGTGCTGTTGAATTCAGTTTGCTGGTACTTTGTTAAAAATTTTTACATCTTCAGAGATATTGACCTGTAGTTTTCTTTCCTTGTGGTATATTTGTCTGAATTTGGTATCAGGGTAATGTTGAGATCTCATAAAATGAATTTGGAAGTAAGTCCTCTTTTCCAGTTTTTTTAAAGAGTTTGAGAAAGGTTGATGTTAAATCTTCCTTTTATGTTTGGTAGAATTTACCAGTGAAGTCATCTGGTGCTAGGCTTTTCTTTATTAAGAGGTTTCTGGACAATGATCCAATCGTATATAAATATATATAGACAGACGTAATTTATAGATAATATAATTTATATTATATAATATATTGATATCAATATAATTTATGTTGATATATTGATATCAATATATTATATATATTAATATGTAATATACAATACATTAATATATTATATGTCATTGATATATCATTAATATATCAGATGATGATACATCATATCATTAATATATTAGATATCATATATTTATATATCACTATATTAGATATGATATAGTAATATATTAGATATTATTTATATATGATATATAAAATATATAATATAAAATTAATATAATAAAATTATATAATACATTATATATAACATATATAACACAATATATACTATATATTTATATAGTATATTTATGTATATTTATATACCTATATGTGTGTGTATGTGTGCATATATATATGTATGTTCTTTGGGATCAGCTGAAGTACGTCTTCTTTCATTTCTGATTTTACTTATTTAAGTATTCTATCTTCTTTTTTAGTCTAGCTACAGGTTGTCAATTTTGTTTGTCTTTAAAATATGCCAACACTTAGGTTTGCTTTTTGTATTGTTTTCTATTTTCTATTGTGTTTATTTCTGTTCTAAACTGTACAGTCTCCGTTCTTCTGCTAACTTTAGGCTTAGGTTGTTCTTCATTTTACTTTTTCACCCATTTTACTCCTTTGAGGTGTATAAACCCCCTTCTTAAAACTGTTTTTGCTGCATCTCAGAAATGTTTAGTATGTTGCATTTTTATTTTTGTTTGTCTCAAAATATTTTCTAATTTCCCTTTTGATTTTTTTCTTTTACCCACTGGTTCTTGAGAAGTAAGTGTGTTTTTAAATTTCCATATATTTGTGAATTTTCCAGTGTTTCTTCTGCTCTTGATTTCTAGTTTTATTTCATTGTGGTCACAAAAGATACTTGGTATAATTTCAGTCTTCTTAAATTTATTAACATTTGTTTTGTGACCTAGCCTGTGCTCATCCTAAAGAAATATTCGTGTACACATCAGAAGACTTTGTATTCTGCTCCTCTTGGTTTGGATGTTCTACATATATCTGTTAAGCCTATTTAGTCTATAATGTTATTCAAGTACTCTGTTTACTTATTGATATTCTGTCTGGATGTCTGTCCATTATTGAAAGTATGGCATCGAAGTCTCCTCCCATTACTGCATAGCTGTCTATTTCTACCCTCAGCTTTATCATAAACATATAAAGCTCATCTGCCATATATATTTAAATGCTCTAATGCTGGAGGTATATGCACTTATAATCATTGTTTCGTCCTGGGAAACTGATTGTTTTATCATCACATAACGTCTTTTTTATGTTTAGTGAAAGTTTTAGACTTAAAAATCTATTTTGCCTGATATAAGTGTGTCCACCTTTGCTGGATTTTGGTTGCCATTTACATTAAATATCTTTTTCCGTCTCTTCACTTGTAGCTATGTGTGTCCTTAAATCTAACATCAGTTTCATGTGGATACAGCATAGCTGGATAATTTTTTAGTCCATTCAGCCACTCTAAGTCTTTTGATTGGGACATTTAATCATTTCAACTTTAAAAGTTTATTTATAGGAAAAGATTTACTATTAACATTTTGTTGTTTGCTGTTTATCTTATAGTTCTTTTCTCTCTTTGTCTCTCTTTTTATTTGATTTGATTTTTGGTGGGGGGGGGTGGGGGGATGGAGTTTTGCTCTTGTTGCCTGGGCAGGAAAGCAATGGCGCAATCTCAGCTGACTGCAACCTCTGCCTCCTGGGTTCAAGTGATTCTCCTGCCTCAGCCTCCCTAGTAGCTGGGATTACAGGCGCCGCCACCACGCCCGGCTAACTTTTTTGTATTTTTAGTAGAGACGGAGTTTCACCATGTTGGCCAGGCTGGTCTTGAACTCCTGACCTCAGGTGACCCACCGCCTTATCCCTTCAGAGTGCTGGGATTACAGGCGTGAGCCACTGCACCCGGCCTCTTTTTGTCTCTTGCTCTCTTCATTTGTGTTTCATTGATTTTTTTTTATTGATATACCTTTATTTCTTTTTATTTTTCTCTTGTGCTGTAGGCATTTTATTGTGGTTACCATGGGATTAACATAAAATATCTTACAGTTATAACAGTACATTTAAAAAAAAAAACAATTTAACTTCAAGCATATGCAAACACTTTTTTCTTTCCCCTACACTGTTATTGATTTCCTAATTTAAATTAAGTTATAGTGTGGATCTATTATATTTTTAAATGATAGTTATTTTCAATACATTTGTCTTTTATATTAGAATTAAAAGTGATTTGTCCACCATTACAATAATACAGCATTCTGTATTTGTCTATACATTTATCTTTTTTTTTTTTTTTTTTTTGAGATGGAGTCTCACTCTGTCTCTCAGGCTGGAGTGCAATGGCATGATCTCAGCTCACCACAACCTCTGCCTCCCAGGTTCAAGCAATTGTCCTGCCTCAGCCTCCCGAGTAACTGGGACTACAGGTGCCTGCCACAACACCCAGCTAATTTTTGTATTTTAAGTCGAGACAGGGTTTCATCATGTTGTCCAGGCTGGTCCAGAACTCCTAATCTCAGGTGATCCACCCACCTCCGCCTCCCAAAGTGCTGAAATCACAGGCATGAGCCACCACGTCCGGCCCTATACATTGATCTTTACAAATAAGTTTCACACTCTTTATGCTATTCTGTTACTGGTTGGTATCCTTTCCTTTTGACTTGAAGAACTCCCGTTAGCATTTCTTGAGAGGCAAATTGAAAGAATGGTGATGAGCTTCCTCAGTTTTCGTTAGTTTGGAAAAATCCTTCTTCTTCTTTTTTCTTTGAAGGATATTTTTACCAGCTATAGTATATTTAGTTGGTAGTCGTTTATTTGTTTATTTCTTTTAGCACTTTCAATAAATCATCCTACTCTCATCTAACTGGCAAAGTTTCTGCTGAGAAAATTACCTTTAGTCTTGAGGAGGTTCCCTTATATGAGACAAGACATTTTTCTCTTGCTACTTTCAAAATTCTCTTTGGCTTTCGACAATTTGATTACAGAGTGTCTACATATAGATTTCTTTGGGTTTATTCTTTTGGGTTTGGGTTGAGGAGGCAAATTTCTGGTCTATATATTCATTTCCTAACCCAGATTTGGAAAGTTTTTAGCATTAACTTTTAAAATGTGCTTTCAGTATCATTTTTTTCCTCCAAGATCCCCATTTTATATATACATTGGTCCACTTGGTGGTGTCCCATAAGTTCCTTAATCTTTCTTCACTCTTGTTTTCTTTCAGCTTCTATGACTGAATAATTTTTATAACCAGGCTCTGACTTTACTAACACTCTCTTCTGTTTGATCTAGTCTACAGTTGAAGTTCATTAGTGAATTTTTCAGTTCAGTTATTATATTCTATAGTCCCATGATTTCTGTTGGTACATTTTTAATATTTCCTATCTCTTTGTTGAAATTCTCACTTTGTTTATGCATTATTCTCCACTTCTTGGTGAGAAATTTTAAGATGCTTATTTTGAATTATTTGCTAGATAAATTATATAACTCCATTTAATTCAATTCAGGTAGGTTTCTAGAGATTTGTCTTCCTTCTTTGATTGGAACATCACTGCCTGGTTCTCTAGTTCCCTTTCCTCTCTGTGTTGCTGTCTGAATATTAGACAAAGGAGTCACTTCTCCCACTCTTTAAAGACTAGCCTTGTCTAGGAGAAGTTCTCACTAATCAGCCCGGCCAGAGATTCCGAAGACTTCTCGAACCTGTAAGTTTTTCAACCCACTTTCTTTATTATACTCACCACCCCCACCACCACAGGCATCTAGAATATGCCAGATGCCATCAATACTCTAAGACAAGAAAAATAAAACCAGTTCTTCGGAAGTCCCTGAAAAGGTTGGATTATTGGGTACTCTAAGTCAACTCTTTCAATACCCAAAGAGGAGCTGGGAGCTGGGATTTTTATCTTCTCACTCTGATCTGCGCAGTCAGGTGAGCAGCTGTGGTGACTAGTTGTGTGCTAAAAACCCTATGCCTGCTTTGCTCATGTTCTTACCAACTATCCTCCATCACAAAGATACATTAATGGTACTATAGGTGTCAGTTTACATGACTGGTTTTTTTTTCTTAGTTGTCAATTTTTGTGAGTATATAGCAGGTATATATATTTATGGGGTACATGAGATATTTTGATATAGGAATACATGCTTAACAACCACATCAAGATAGACAGGTGATATTCATCACCCCAAACATTTATCCTTTGTGTTATAAATAATCCAGTTACACACTTTTAGTTATTTTAAAATATAAAATTAAATTATTATTGCCTTTAGTCACCCTCTTGTGCTATCAAATACAAGGTCTTGTTTATACTTCCTATTTTTTGTACCCATTAACCATACCTACTTTTTTCCCACCACCAATCACTACCCTTCCCAGCCTCTGGTAACCATCCTTCTACTCTCTATACCCATGAGTACAATTCTTTTAATTTCTAGCTCCCATAAATAGGTGAAAACATGCAAAGTTTGACTTTCTGTGCCTGGTTTATTTCACTTGACATAATGATTTCCAAGTCATTATGTTAATGACACGTTCCATTCATGCTGCTGCAAATGACAGGATCTTATTTAATAGATGAATAGTACTCCATTGTATATACGTACCACATTTTCCTTAGTTATTCATCTGTTGATGGACACTCAATTTGCTTCCAAATCATGGCTACTGTGAATAGTGCTACAATAAACATGGGAGTGCAGATATCTATTCAATATGTTAATTTCATTTCTTTTGGGTATATACCTAGCAGTGGGATTGTGGGATCATACAGTAGCTCTATTTTTATTTTTTTTGAGGAAACTTGAAACTGTTCCAATAGTAGTTGTACTAATTTACATTCCCACTAACTATGCACAAGGTCTCCACCTTCTTACTAGCATTTGTTTCTGCCCCCCCCCCTTTTTTTTTTGGATAAAAGCCATTTTTACTGGGATGAGATGATATCTCATTGTAGTTTTCATTTGCATTTCTCTGATGATCAATGATGTTGAGCACGTTTTCATTCATCTGATTTTTATTTGTACATCTTTTGTAAATGTCTGTTCAGATCTTTGGTCCATATTTTAATCAGATTATTAATTTTTCCTAAAGAGTTGTTTGAGCTATTTATGTATTCTGGTAACTAACAATTGGTCAGGTGGATAGTTTACAAATATTTTCTACCATGCTATGGGTTATCTCTTCACTTTATTGACCATATCTATTGCTGTGGAGAAGCATTTTAATTTGATGTTATCCCATTTGTCTATTTTTGCTTTGCAAACTGTTTGTGGGCATTACTCAAAATCTTTACTTAGTGCAACGTCCTGGAGAGCTTCTCAGATGTTTTCTTGTAGTCGTTTCATAGTCTGAGGTCTGAAATTTAAGGGTTTAATCCATTTTGATTGGATTTTTTTATACGGCAAGAGATAGAAGTCTAGTTTCATTCTTCTGCATAGGGATATCCAGATTTCCCAGCACCATTTATTGACGAGACATTTATTTTTCCATTGTATGTTCTTGGTGTCTTTGTTAAAAATGATTTTGTTTTGGGTTCTCTATTCTGTTCTGTTGGTCTATGTGTCTGTCTTTGTTTATTCGTTTGTTTGTTTGTCTGCTTTTGGAGACAGAGTCTTGCTCTGTTGCCCAGCCTAGAGTGCAACGGCAAAATCTCAACTACTGCAAACTCTGCATCCAAAGTTCAAGCAATTCTTGTGCCTCAGCCTTACAAGTAGCTGGGGTTACAGGCATGTGCCACCAAACCTGGCTAAGTTTTGTATTTTAGTAGAGATGGGGTTTCATCACGTCGGCCAGACTGGTCTTGGACTGTTGGTCTCAAGTGATCCATCAGCCTTGGGCTCCCAAATTCTCGGGATAACAGTAGGTGTGAGCCACCGCACTGGGCCTATGTGTCTGTCTTCATGCCAATATTAATGCTGTTTTGGTCACTATAACTGTAATATTATTTGGTGTCAGGTAATAGGATTCCTCTAGTTTTGTTCTGTCTGCTCGGAATAGCTTTGGCTGTTCTGAGTCTTTTGTGGTTCCATATAAATTTTAGGATTATTTTTTCTATTTCCGTGAAGAATGTCATTGGTATTTTGATAGGAATTGCACTGAATCTGTAGATTGTTTTGGGTAATATGGACTTTTTAACAATATTTATTCTTGAAATCCATGAACATAGGGTATCTTTCCATTTTTGTGTGTTACTTTTTTATTTGTTTTTCAGGTTAATTACTTTTGGCATATAAAAATATTAATATCTGTATATTGATGTTGTATCCCATGATTTACTGAATTAGTTCTCATCATTTTTTTGCTGCAGTCTTTTTTCCAAATATAAGATTATATGTGCATACAAGGATAATTTGACTCCTTCCTCTCCAATTTGGATGCTCATTATTTCTTTATCTTGTCTGATTGCTCTGGCAATAACTTCCAGCACTATGTTGAATAACAGTAGTGAAACTGGGCATCCTTGTCATTTTCTCAATCTTAGAGAAAAGGTTTTCAGTTTTTCCCCATTCAGTATATTAGCTGCGGGTCCGTTATATACAACTTTCATGTTGAGATATGTCCTTTATATACTGTTTTTTAAGGGTTTTTATTATGAAGGGATGTTGAATTATATCAAATACTTCTCCAGCATTAGTTGAAATTGTCATATTGTTTTTGTCTTCATTCTGTTGATACATCAAATTAATTGATTTGCATATATTGGACCATCCTTGCACCTCTGAGATAAATCCCACTTGGCCATGATAAATCTTTTTGATGTGTTGTCGAGTTCAGTTTGCTAGTGTTTAGTGAAACATTTGTGAATCAAGGTTAATCAGGGATATTGGCCTGCAGTTTTTATTTATTTATTTTTTAATGTGTCTTTGGTTTTGGTATCAAAGTAATTCTGGGCTCATAAAATGAGATTGAAAATATTCCCTCCTCTTCTGTTTTTCTAAATAGTTTGAGTAGGATTGGTATTCTTTAAATGTTAGGTAAAATTCAGCAGTGAAGTCATTACATCTCAGGCTTGTCTTTCCTGGGAGATGTTTTATTATCATTTTGATCTCATCACTTATTATTGGTCCATTCAGATTGTAAATTTCTTCATGGTTCAATGCTGGCAGATTGTATGTGTCTAAAAATTTATTCATTCCTTCTAGATTTTCCAATTTATGGGTATATAGTTGCTCAAAATGGCCTCTAATAATCCTTTATATTTCTGTACTACTGGTTGTAATGTCTCCTTTTTCGTCTCTAATTTTATTTATTTGGGTCTTCTCTCTTAGTCTGGCTAAAGGTCTGTCAATTTTGTTTAACTTTTCAGAAAACCAACTTTGATTCACTTTATTAATCTTTTGTATTGTTTTCTTCATTTTAATTTCATTTATTTATGTTTTGATCTTTACTGTTTCTTTTCTATTACTCATGTTGGGTTTGGTCAACTATGGCTTTTCTAGCTTTTTAAGGTGCATAATTGGGATGTTTAAAGATTTTCTGCTGTTTTATGCAGGCCCTTATAAACTTTCCTCTTTGTACTGCTTTTACTGAATAGCATACCATAGGTTTTGGTATGCTGTGTTTCAATTATTGTTTGTTTGTAAAAATGTTTCAATTTCCTCCTTAATTTCTTCATTGACCCACAGGTCATTCAGGAGCACAATGTTTAATTTCCATGTACTTGTATAGTTTCTAAAATTCCTTGTTATTGATTTATTATTTTGATTATTTATTACTTTTTATTTCATTTGGTCAGAGAAGGTATTTGGTTTTTTTTTTTTTTTTAATTTTAAAAGACTTGTTTTTTTGGCCTAGTATATGGTCTATCATTGAAAATGCTCCATGTGCCAAGGAGAAGAATGTGCATTCTGCAGCTGTTGGATGATATTTTCTGTAAATATTTATTAGGTCCATTTGGTCTGCAGTGCAGATTAAGTGTAAAGTTTCTTCGTTGATTTTCTGTCTCGATGATCCGTGCAATGTGAAAGTTGAGTGTTGAAGTCTTTAGCTATTATTGTGTTAAGGTTGATCACTCTTTTTAGCTCTGACAATATATGCTTCATATATCTAGGTGTTCATATGTTGGGTGCATATACATGTACAATTATTGTATCCTCTTGGTAATTTTATCCTGTTATATAATGGCCGCCTTTGCATTTTTTACAGTTTTTGTCTTAAAATCTATTTTGTCTGATATAAGTATAGTGACTCGCTCTCATATGGTTCCCACTGGCATGGAATATATTTTTCCATCTCTTTTTCAGTCTACTTGTGTCCTTACAGGTGAAGTGCATTTTTTCTAGACTATAGATCATTGGGTCTTGTTTTTTTTTTTTTTTTTTTTTTTAAGACAGAGTCTCCCTCTGTCACCCAGGCTGGAGTGCAGCGCATGATCTCAGCTCACTGCAACCTCTGCCTCCTAAGCTCTAAGTAATTCTCCTGCCTCAGCCTCCGGAGTAGCTGGGACTACAGGCACGCACCACCATGCCTGGCTAATTTTGTATTTTTGGTAGAGATGGGGTTTCATCCTGTTGGCCAGGGTGGTCTCAAACTCCTGACCTCAGGTGATCCACATGCCTCGGCCTCCCAAAGTGCAGGGATTACATGCATGAACCACAACACCTGACCTTGTTTTCTTATCCATTCAGTGAGTCTATGTCTTTTCATTGAGAAGTTTAGTTAATTTACATTTAATGTTACTCTTGATAAGTAAAATCTTACTCCTGTAAGATTTTTTTGTTTTGTTTTGTTGTTGGTTTTCTGGGTGTTTTTTTTGTGTGTGTGTTCTCTTCCTTCTGACTTGTCTTCCTGCTTTCCTTTCAGTAAAAGTGATTTTCTCCAGTGGACTATTTTAATTTCTTGCTTATTATTTTTTATTTGTTGTGTGTTATTGGATTTGCAGTTACCATGGAGCTTGCAAATAAAATTGTATAACCTATTATTTTAAACTGATAACAGCTTAACACTGATTGCATAAATCAACAAATGAAATAACAAACAAGCAAAATACTAATAAAAACTCTATAACTTTAACTTCTTCCTCCTACTTTTTTGTGATGGATATTTATGATAGGTTTTATAATTTCTATATTTTTATTAAAATTTTAATTTCCATAATGAGTTTTTAATTAAAATTTTCAATAGCTTTTGGGGTACAAGTGGTTTTCATTACATGGATGAAATTTTCAGTGGTGAATTCTGAGATTGTAGTTTACCCATCACCCAAGTAGGGTAGGCAGACTGTAGCTAATGTGAAGTTTTTTATCCCTATCCCCCCTCTGAGTCTCTAAAACTCATCATATAACTCTGTATGCCTCTGCATACTCATAGCTTAGTTCCCACTTATAAGTGAGAACATATAATATTTTGTTTTTTACTCCTGTGTTACTTCATTTAGAATAATGGCCTCCAGCTCCATTGAAGTTGCTGCAAAAGACATTATTTCATTCTTTTAATGGCTGAGTAGTAGTCCATGTGTGTATATAACACATTTTTTTATCCACTCAATAGTCAATGAGCACTTAACTTCATTCCGCATCTTTGTAATTGTGAATTGTGCTGCATTTGCAAATGTCTTTTTCATATAATGACTTCTTTTCTTTTGAGTACTCAGTAGTGGGATTGCTGGATTGAATGGTAGATCTACTTATAGCTCTTTAAGGACTCTCCATGCTATTTTCCATAAAGGTTGTACTAATTTACACTCTCACCAGCAGTTTATAAGCATTCACTTTTCCCACATCCATGGCAACATCCATTGTTTTTCTGACTGTGTAATAATTGCCTTACTTGCCCGAGTAAGGTGGTATCTCACTGTAGTTTTAATTTGCATTCCCTAATGATTAGTGATGTTGAGCTTCTTTTCATATGTGTGTTGGTCATTTGTGTATCTTCTTTTGAGAAATGTCTATTCATTTCCTATGCTCACTTATTAAAGGAATTATTTGATTTTTTTCTTGGTGTTTGAGTTCCTTATAGATTCTGGATGCTAGTTCTTTGTCAGATGCATAGATTGCAAATATTTTCTCCTATTCTATGGGTTGTCTGTTTACTCTGGTGAGTATTTCTTCTGCTGTGCAGAAGCTTTTTCATTTAATTAGGTCTCATTTATTTCTTTTTGTTTTTGTTGCATTTACTTTGGAGGGTTTAGTCATGAATTCTTTACCTAGGCTGACATCTAAAATAGTTTTTCCAACATTGTCTTCTAGAAATTTTATGGTTTCAGAGCTTATGTTTAAGTCTTTGATCCATCTTAATTTTTTTTATATGGTGAGAAATAAGGATGCAGTTTTATTCTTCCATGTGTGGCTTGCCAGTTATCCCAGCACCATTTATTAAATAGAGTGTCCCTTCTCCAATTTGTGTTTTCATATGTTTTGTCAAAGATCAATTAGTTGTATGATTTTTATTTATTGCTTTTGATTGTTTTGGTTATTCTGACTCTTTTTTCATTTCATATAAATTTTAAGATTTTCTAATTCTGTGGCTACTAATGTTGGTATTTTGATGGGAATTGCATTAAATATGTAAATTGCTTTGGGTAGAATGGTCATTTTCACAATACTCATTCTTCTAATCCATGAGCATGAGTCATTCCATCTGTTTATGCCATCTGAGATTTCTTACAGCATTTTTTTTTTAGCTCTCTTGTTAGAGATCTTTCACCTGTTTGGCTATTTCCAGGTATTCTATATTCTTTACAGCTGTAGTAAAATATATTGAGTTCTTGATTTTATTCTCAGCTTGGTTGTTGTCGATATATAGCAGTGTTACTAATTTGTGTACGTTGATTGTGTAACCTGAGACTTCATTAAATTTGTTTTTCAAATCTAAGAATCTTTTGGAAGAGTCTTTAGAATTTTCTAGATATACAGTCATATCATCTGTAAACGGCAGTAGTTTGACTTTCTCTTTTTCAATTCGGATGCCCTATTTCTTTTTTTTCTTGCTTAATTGCTTTCTTTAGTACTTCCAGTACTATGTTGAATAGAAATGGTAAAAGTGAGTATTTTTGTCTTTTCTGGTTCTCAGAGAAAATTATTTCAACTTTTCCCATTCAGTATGATGTTGATTGTGAGTCTGTCATATATGGATTTTATTATTTTAAGATAGGTTCCTTCTATGTCTAGTTGGTGAGAGTTTTTTTTTTTTTTTTCATAAAGGAGAGCTAAAATTTGTCAATCACTTCTTCTGCATCTATCGAGATGATCATATGGTTTTTGTTTATAATTCTGATGATGTGATGTATCACATTTTTTAACTTGCATATACTAAACCACCTCTGCATCCCTTGGACAAAACTCACTAGATGATTTTGAATTATCTTTTTGATGTGCTGCTGGATTCAGTTAGCTAATATTTTCCTGAGGTTGTTTGCCTCTATGTTCATCACATAAATCGGTCTGTAGTTTTATTTTTTGTGTCATTCCTGGTTTTGGTATCAGAGTGATACTAGCTTCATAAAATGGTTTAGGGATGATGTCTTCTTTTTCAATCTTTTGAAATAGTTTCAGTAGGATTGCTAATAATTCTTTAAATGTCTGGTAGAATTCACTTGTGAATTTATGTGGTCCCAGGCTCTTATTAATTGGCAATTTTTAAATTACTGACTCAGGTTTGCTGCCTCTTATTGATCTGTTCAAAGTTTCTATTTATTCCTGATTTAATCTGAGAGGGTTGTATATTTCCAGGAATTCATCCATTTCCTCTAGGTTTTCTAGTTTGTATGCAAAAAGGTGTTCCATAGTGGTCTCAAATGATCTTTTGTATTTCCGTGGTGTTGATTGTAATGTCTCCAGTTTCATTTCCAGTTGAGTTTATTTGGATCTTCTTTGTTCTTTTCATTGTTAATTTAGCTAATTGTCTATCACATTTGTTTATTTTTTCAAAAAACCATTTTTTCTTTCATGGCTCTTTTGGTTTTGTTTTTTGGTTTTTTTTTTTTTTATTGTTGTTGTTTGAATTTCACTTAGTTCTGCTGTGATCCTTGTTATTTCTTTTTTTCTTCTAGCTTTTGTTTTGTTCGTTTTTCCAGTTCCTTGAGGATGACATTAGGTTGTCAATATGTGTTCTTTCAGACTTTCTGATGTAGGCATTTAGCACTATAAACCTCCCTCTTGGCAGTGCTTTTGCTGTATCCCAAAGGTTCTGATGCCTGTGGTGGTGGACAAGGTGGGAAAGACTTCCTCTTCTTAAGACCCTTCATATGCACCAGGGCTTTCTAACTGTTGGGGTAGAGCTGAAGACTTTCCCTGCTCAACTCAGCACTTTAACTGTGCCACTGCTGAAAGCAGCTTTCCACCAGCAGAAAGACCTAGTGCTCAAGGCCTGCCACCCAGATTCTTTTGTCCCACATGGTGTTCCCTTCATGTGGTGCACTTCTGCCTCCTCTAGACTACCGTGAGTGTTGTTGCTCCTCTGGGTCTAGCTACCCAGCAAAGCTACAACACTCCAGGCTGGTGCTGGGGAATGTTTGCAAGGGGTCCGGTGATATGACCTGTCTGAGGCAATATCTTTCGTGTATGTGGGATTTCTGGTGTTTTGAAATAGTTCTACAAAGAACACTTGCTAGTTTTGTCATCAGAAATAAATTCTTTCAGTGTAGTGCAAGTAAGTTCTATGTTTTCAGGCATTTCCTCAGCCTCTGTCCACAGGCTAATCTAAAAATGTGAAGGATGTTTGTATTGGCAGATTGAGATGTGAATTGTGCATACAAAGGTAGGAAAAGGTGGAAATAATGTTAATCCAAATGCCTTTGTGGAAAAGAAATAAGTTGTGGCATGAGACATGCCTTCAAAGTTAATTAGGTAATTATTTGCCTAAAGAAGCAAAAGGTCAAAGTTGCATAGTTTTAGCGATAAATCGTAAAAGATTCATTAACAGAAAATGAACACAGGAAGTTCCAGAACTAACCATGAGTCCCTGGTTCTTGTAACTAAAAAGGTCACCTTCTGATCATTTTAACTAATATTCCTCCATCCAAAATTATGAGGAAAAAAATTGTACTCTGCTCCAAAACACAGGTAAAAAACATAAAGTCAGAGTGAAGAGGTTAAAAATTAACATTTTTCTAGTTGCATTTAGTGAAAATGTTTAATTTTCAAAATCAGTGAAACAAAGGTAGAATGCATGGGAATTTGAGAACAATTGGAAAGGAGAGTTCTGTCAAAGCCAACACTGAATCCTCTGGTTGACTGAAGAATGGTAGTGCCAATAACAAAAATTCATAATAGCATTTGAGAGACAGAGAGAGAGAAGTGCCACAAGGCAGAGACGGTTTCAAGAGAGGAAACGCTGACTTCAGTTTGGTTTGTGTTAAGAATGTCTGTCCATATGGAAATACACAAAAGGTGGCCAGGTTTGGTGGCTCACCCCTGTAATCCCAGTGAGGCAGGAGAATAGGGTTTGGAGACGAGGAATGTAAGGACTTTCTAGAACTAAATCACATGAAAACATTACAGCTATGACAGGAAATATCTTCTCCATTTACATAGGGAATAGGCTGAATACATGACTTTGTAACTTTACTTCATCCTCTTCACTTACATAGGGCATACACCAAGTAACCAATGGAAACCTCTAGACAGTATTTAAACCCCCCAAAAAATCTGTAACAGGACCCTTGAGACCCTATGCTCAGGCCCACTCCCGCACCGTGGAGTGTACTTTCATTTTCAATAAATTTCTGCTTTTGTTGCTTAATTCTTTCCTTGCTTTGTTTGTGCGTTTTGTCCAATTCTCTGTTCAAGACACCAAGAACCTGGACACCCTCCACTGGTTAACACCGCACTTTGGGAGACCGAGGCAGGCAGATCACTTGAAGCCAGAAGTTTAAGACCAGTCTGGTCAACATAGCAAAACTACCAAAAATACAAAAAATTAGCCAGGTGTGATGGCATACACCTGTAGTCCCAGCTACTTGGGAGGCTGAGGCAGAAGAATCGCTTGAATCAGGGAGGCAGAAGTTGCAGTGAGTCGAGATCGCACCACTGCACTCCAGGCTGGGTGAAAGAGCTAGACTCTGTCTCAAAAAAGAAAGAAACATATAAAAGGTAGCTGAAAATTAGAACTTACAGGAGCTATTCAAGCAGGTGAAAACAAGTTGGATATCATGCACAGCAACCTGATCACCGAAGCAACGCCCTAAACTGCAGATTCATGAAAACTAATAGATCACAGATAGGGAGGGAGTAGCAGCAGAATTCAGAGGGCTTGTTGAGACAGAAGCACGGGAAAAGAATTTTAGGGAATAGAATTTGAAAGAGGAAAAAAGTAAACACAAAATGAGAAAAAATATTTTGGAAAAACAATACGTACCCACGTAAGAGATATAGGACAAGTTTGTAGAAGAGCCGATCAAGATAGCTTTATTAGTCCCTGGAAAACCTCTGAAACCACAAAAAAAAAGGAACAGAGAAATATATTTTTTAAATTGTGACATTATCCAAGACTGGATCTTGAGTGAAGAGCAGTAAAATATTAATGAGGTTACTTATGTTTTAGAAAATACATAGACTTTGGAAGCAAATATACCTGTGTTTGAATATTGACCTGGAAGACTTTGAATCTTGAAACTCTTTGAGCTTCATAGTTCTTTCTGTATAAATTAGAGAGGACTATACTTAGTTCACACAATTATTTTGAAAAGTTCAATGAATACAAACACATAAAATTCAAAGCATGCCGCAGGACACATAGTTGTCATTCAATAAATATTACCTCCTTTCAAGGATATAGGTACTATTAACCATACATTACAGATAAAGAAACTATAACATACAGTGCTTGTTCCCTTCAACTGATACTTACTGAGCCTCTACTATGTGACAAGGTATGGTTGAATTGCAAGGCAAATGGTCCTGCACAATCTTCTGGCAAAGAAAGGCAAATAATAAATAAAAATGTAAATACAGATGTCATATAAAGATGAGTGCAATTCAGAAAAACAACTGCATGGTTTTATAAAGGTATCCGGGTGGCTAGCTTAGGTTAGGTTGTCAAAATGCTTCACCAGAGAGGTAGGAAGAAGGAATCAGGCAGCCTGTGAAGATTAAGTTGAGGGCTATTCCAGGAAAGGTCAACAGCCAGAGTAAAGGACTTAGGAAGAGTATGACGCAACTGGCACATCCAAGGAACCCAGGGAATGTTTAGTCCAGCTAAGGGTTTTCAGTGGATGAGGGGAAGAGAGGAACCAGGGAAGTCAGAGTGGCCAGATCACATAGGGCTTGGTAAGCCAGAGTAGCATGGGTGTTAGTCCACATGAAATTGGGCAGCATTGGAGTACTGTAAACGGGCCACTAAAATAATCTGATTTGTGTTTTTCAAAGATCCCTCTGACTACTGGGTGAATAATAGACAGCTAGGGGATAAAAGCCAAAAGAGGAGACACATCAGGAGGTTATTGTGTTCACGTTTAGAGGAGAAACAAGGACTACTTAAGCAAAAGAAGTAGAGCTACAGAGGAGCAAGGGAAGATACATCTTTGGGGTATGCTTAACAGAACCTGCCACCAGGTTAGATGTGTGGGAAAGGTAAGTATCAAGGGTAACCCTTGGATTATTGTTGGGTACAAGTGACTGCTTGGGTGCCAATTAACAAGATCAAAAAGCAGAAAGTCGGGGGGCAAAGAGAGGACAAATGGGTGGAGAGAAGATGCTAGATACTCAATTGGATGAATATATCTTGAAAAGTTTTGAGGAGATTCAGAAACAGCAATTTAGAACAAATTTTAAACCACAGAATGGAATGAGAACTCTGAGGGAGAGTGTACAAAACTGGGAGAGAAGAAAACCCAGCATTCCCTCTGGGGCATGTCAACCTTTCGAGATCACACAAAAAAGGAATAGGAAACTGTGAAAGAGGAAAAGAATAGACAAGTAAAGCAGAAGGAAACTCAGAAAAGTGTAGAATCAGGCAAGCCAGGAGAGGAAGACATTTCAACAAAGGGACCATTCTGTTCAGTGCTGAGATAATAAAGTATCTATAATAATTTTAAAGGTGAGTCCATTGAATTTGAAAGCATAGAAGTTATGAGTGACCTTCATAAGAAAAATCTCTGTGAAAGGATGAGAACTGGAGGCCAAATAAGATTTTGTATCATTTTCCTATACAGCAACATAGCCTAGGCATGCTCTATATATTAAATGTTAGCCAAGGAATGACTTAAAATACTGTATTTATTTTCTTTATACAATTATGTTTAAATGTTTTTCATGCATAATTTTGTTTAATCAAAAATATTTATATTCTACTTTAAATCTTTTTCTTTTCCTTATGTTTTCTACCTTTCATTCAACATCAGCTCTCCTCCACCACAAGGTAGCCCACATTGCAACGCAGTAGTGATCTTCAATATCTTTTCTGTGCCTAGTCTCATTTATGTACATAGATGCATACCTGTATACAGATATATAAGGCTTAGATTTTTGTCCATATATTGTTTTACCTAAATGGAATCATACCATAAATACTTTCTGAGTCTTGCTTTCCACTCACCTATATCTCACAGAAACCCTGAGTCAATCGGCATAGCTTAAATCCACTCTTTTTTAACGGTTGGGTTATATTCTAGATGTGAGTTTGCTATAATTAAACATTCCTCTATAGACTAGCATTTACTTTGTTTTCAATCAAACATATGATGATTAGTGGTGCCAAAATACATCAAAACTTTATGAGTATTATAATTCTCTTTATTTGAATGTTTATGTCTTTACCACATTTCTATTTTAATTTAAAAAATACCTGTGAACATTTACACATAAATCTTTCACATATCTCTAATTCTTTTCTTAGGATAGATGCTTAGATATAAAGGCAAATGGCTTGGGCATAAAAAGTATTTGAAGAAATCTTGACAAATGATGCTAAATATCTTTCTAAGAAAGTAGAAATTTGTATTCTTACAGAAGATAAGAGTGTTAAGATCCCTGTTCCATGCCGTCAGAACTCATCTGAGCATTATCTGAAGCAACTATGCCATCACTGAGGGAAGATGCTTCATAACTCTAACAGAGGTCTGACTTAAGTGCCAAGGCTGATCTAAACAAAGCAGTCAGGAACACACTGGCTAGGATTCTCCTGACCTCTTCTTTGTTGCCATAGTTACCTTTATCAATAAATGACCAAAGACGTAACCGAGGCATTGTTGTCATAGTTAACTGGATGGCAACAAACTGTTGTTGAATAAATTAGTGTCCCAATTAAGAGTCTTTCCTATTTTTCAGCACCTTTCCAATCTGTAACAGGCATTTCCTTTCAAAACACTGACAGAGTAAAATAATGTGAACTTCGTTAGAAATGAGAATCCTTGGCGTCAGTTTAAAATCTTGACACCCAGGAGAACGAAAATTGTAATTTCTATTAATTATCCCATGAGGTTTTGCTAAAAAAGCAACTGTTTTCTAGCCCTGCACCTTGTATCCTAACCAAAATATAATTGTCTATGATTACAGCCTGGTTGTCTGCCTTCCTGAATCTTGGGCATCAGAAGTCAGTTTTCTGCTGCTAATCTCCTTTTGGGACAGCTCTCTAGAAGAACTCTAGAAAAGTTTGTATTGCGGAGTCTTGCATGGAGTTAACTGGCAGACATTAAGAACACAAGATAAACTCTGTTGAGTCAGGCACTTTTGACTTTCAGAAAATTTTTCAATCTTTCCCCTGAAAATTAGGCGCTCTGGAAGGTTTTCTTTCCTATGGAAAATAGTAAAATGCTTAAAAACAGAACACATTTAACACAATTCCTTATTTGAATCAGATTTATTTAATAATCACAATCTAATTTTAGATAGTTTCTGTTTTCCAGAAAATGCAAGTTAGAGATCATTAGAGCAATTAGTACAAGATAAACTTTAGAATATTGCATTTGGCCAGACCAGATGTAAAATCATTAGGGAATAAACATAACCCTGTTTCATAGAAGCCCAATATTCAGCCATTAGATGAGTTTTAGATCTGATGACATAATGACAGGCCTCATTTAAAAAGACTAATAACTTAGTGAAAACCATGTGTATTTCTACAACACTATTTGCATTTTACTAATTTAATCTCACCCATTAACTGAGGGTGCTGACATTTTAGCCAGTGTGAGCATGAGAAACAGATGACTCATGTATGATCTAAATGCACCACATCAAGATCACTAGTTGAGTTGTATTCAGAAGGGCTGAAATAATGTGTTATTGTCCAAAACACCATAGTCATATAAAAACAGGCAGTATAGCAGATACTTGAAAAAATATTTTTTGGATGAATAAGGGAAAATGTTAATATTTTACAGGCTATAAGTTGCTTTCATTCCCATTTCTTCAGCATCTGTTGTTACTAGGCAATGAACTAGTTTTTGAGATGCTAAGATAGATAAGATAGAGTATCTCTTTTTAGAAGCTAGCTTAATTCTAAACCCTGTAATCCAGGAATCATGAGTATTATTAAGCCATTTGTACAAGAGCTGAAAAGCAGTTAAATATGATCAAATGAACTGTCCAAGTCATGGAGTGCTAAGTGGGAACATTAGGTCCAATATTCAGGCTTTGAAACTCAGTCCAGTGTGCTTTATACCATCTTTCTCTCACCATCTTCCAAATTACTGTTTCTTTTTATGACAATATCATCAATGATCATATTTAAAATAAGACATTGAAAGATTCAAATGCATTCAATGCCTCAGTTATTTGCATTTTGGTATAATGACAGACTGTGATGAATAATTTTTTTAACAGTACAGACACATTTACTTTGCATCTCCCATTGCTTTTGGCACAGCTGTTAGTTGCTCAATAAACATATAGTAAACAAGATTATATAGACGGTTTATTGTAAGTGTGTTGTAAACGTGCCAGATGGCATATTTAAAAGAGCAAACTATCCCCATGATCCAATTAGCACATAAACAATTAAGATTGACTTCCACCATAAAACTCAAATGTGTCCTTTTGTAATGCTGAGTACCATTCAAAACAAGTAGGTTATTATCATGTTCAAAATATATATAAAAATAACTGCATGACATTTTCAGTTTTGCTGTATGAATAAATTCTGGAGATCTAATGTACAGCATGGTTACTACACCTGTATTACATATTTGAAATTTGCTAAGAGATTAGATCTTAAATGTTCTCACCAAAAAAATGTAACTATATAAGGTGATAGATATGTTAATAAGCTTGATTGTGACAATCATTTCACAATGTATATATACAAAATATTTCACCTTAAATATATACAATTTTTATTTGTTAATTATCCCACAATAAAGCTGGGAGAAATTCTAACACAAACAAAAAAAAAAATAACTGTACATTGAGAGTTTAGATCATTCTGGTAAATCATCACAGGTTTACAAACTCAGAGCAAAAGGGAAATTCAACACTAACAAAAAAGAAAGTTGATATTCCACAGGCAGGAATTCTTACTTAAAATGTAAAACATAACGAATACTTTGTTTTTCAAGAGGATCAACTCCCCGTTGCACTGAAGCTGGGATCCCATGCCACACAAAGAGGCATAGAAGGGACCAGCATAAACCATGGAAGGTAGAAAATAATCCAGTATCATTTTCCTTTAAGTAAATTACATCATTGTCTATCTTGTAGATAGTCACAAATAACAAGATGTAAAATGAAGAAAAAAAATTTAACGTTTTTATTTTGAGGGCATTCTCAGAGAATAAGACGCTATTCCCTGAAATTAAATGATTTTCTAACCTGGCACTAACCATTCCGAGGCCAAGTGTTATTACTTCCTAGCATTTCTGATGGAAGTTTTACCAACTTAATTCAATGTTTCTATGGACAGTGTTTAGTTAACATGAGTTATCCTTTTATTGATGACTTGACAATGTTGTTATGAAAATCAACTTATAGTTTTTCTTTATATTCAATCAGCCCTTCTCTTTTGTATTCAGCTCTTTCTTCTGGTTTTTCTTTCTGGAAATTATTTCTTTGGAAACCCTTTTCTATTTTTACTTTTCTGTTTCTTATCTGCTACTGATCAAAAAAATAAAACTAAGACTTTTATAATTGTGAGTTAGGTAAAAGTAGATATACATTAAAAGCATGTTTCAATAACTCTTTTATAAAATTAAACAAATGGTTTAATCACATGAGAAATTGTGCCGTTTTTTGAGATGTGGAAGACTGAAGAGAAGCAAATTTGGAGAGGAAAACAATTAATTATTATTTGTTACTGGATACTTTTGTCCATTCAATATCCAAGTGGATAAACTGACTAGTATGTTGAGCAAATCAATCTTGGATTTCACCATTGAGATGTATGCTGGGATGTAGTTGGGGGAGCTACCAGAATATTGATGGTCTATAAAGCAATGGGACCAGGTGAGATTATTAGGGAGTGATGGTAGATATGGAGGAAAAAAAGTAGATCACTGAGGCTTGGACCACTCCAACATTGAGCAATCAGGAAGAGGAATGGAATTCACAAATGAAACTGAAAGAACAACCCTTGAGATAGAAGAACAACCAAGAGGATGGGCTTTAAAAGCTAAGTGAAGGAAATGTTTCAAAAGAAGTGTTTGATCAACTGTGGAGTAAGATCAAGACTGAAAATTGACTATTGGATTTGACAACATGGAGGTTATCAGGTCTTACTCAGGACAATTTGGGTAGAAGTTTGGAGGAAAAAAACAAACAACCAAACTAATGTAGGCTTCAGAGAAAGGGAGAAAAAAAAACAGAGTTGGTGAGAACATATAACCCCTGTCAAAACTTTTTTTCAAAAAAAAATAAAAAGCTGAGAAATGTGCCCAATAACTGGACAGGAAAGTAGGACCAAGAAAGGACTTTTTTTTAAAACATGGAAGATTCCAGAATGTTTGTATATTGAAGAAAATGCTCAGAAGGGAGGAAATATTGATGATACAGGAAAAAGAAAATATTATTTTATATGAGGAGTGAAGAAATGAAGATGTTGAGGATGACCTGTAAGTTTCTGGCTTGTGTACCTGAATGAATAGTGAAAATCTTTATCAAACTAGAAAATAGTGGAAAATTACAAGTTTACAAGAAAGTTCATGTTGTAACATAGGTTAAGTTGCAGGAGTTTGAGTTATCTAAAAGATACAAGTAGACAGTATGGATCCTAGAAGAGAAATTAGATCTAAAGAAACTTTAAGACAACTGGACATGGTAATAACTTAAGCCAAGGGTGAAGGCAAGATCTCCAAGGTCCTCTTAATTTTTTGTGGTTAAAGGATCTCCTATATCCATGAACTTATCACCCTAATTTGGGAAATAAAGAAACCATATTTTAAGGGCCTGTTTTATATGTTTTGTACAGGATATTACCATGTGTGATGAATGTTTTAAATACTGTGAGGTTGTAAAGTTAATATTATTTTATAGATGAAGGAACAGAAATTTAGAGAAACCATGTGACGTTCAAAATGGTAGAGATGGAATTGAATCTAGGCTTATCACAACCCAATGCCTGTTCTGTCTTTCAGCTACATGAGTTGGGATTTTTTATGATCCCCTCTGACCATTATAGTTACTTCTTAATAGGTTTTCTGATTTTCTAGCACCTTATCCTCCATTCCTAAGCTTTTCTGTGGATAAGAATCACTTCCAGAACATTGCCCTCCCCAGATAAACCAATAGTACACACAGTCTGCACATTCAATAAGCATCCCCAAGTGATTCTGATGTGCTAATTTAACAAATAAGATGACCCATTAAGCCATATAAAGGCCTTCCTTCCACTAGGGAATTGAGGAGGCAAATTGAATATTGAAAAGGAGCTTTAAAAATGTCATCTGCTTCACCGTAAGATTTCACACAGCACTCAACTGTATAGACACAAATGTATTAAGAAAAAATGCTTGTTTGCTGTAAACTAAAATGAAAGTCATAACAAAATTTCCTAGTACATTTTCTCCCAAGCTTTATTATTGCAAGTAAACAACTAACTCAAGTAAAATTATTAGAGATGGTATCTTCCAAATCTTTCTTATCACAATCCCATTCAAGACCAAGAGGTATAAACTGAATCAGAAAAAGATGTAGGTATACAATAAATTATTGTTAACCATACTCACCCTATTCTGCTACCAAATACTAGATGTTATTCATTCTATTAATACACATCTGTAGCTTTGTACCCATTAACCATCTTCACTTTATCACCCTCTACCCACTACCACTCCTGGCCTTTGGTAACCGTTATTCTGTTCTCTGTCTCCATAAGTTCAATTTCTTTTTCAGCTTCAAGAAATGATAAATGCTTAAGGTGATGGACATCCCTGTTACCCATTCTGATTGTTACACATTGTATGTCTGTATCAAAACATCACTTGTACTCCATAAATATATACAACTATTACCTACCCATAGCAATTAAAAATATATTTTAAAATTACAGGAAGAAAAACAGTATGGCAGTAGAACTATAACAGCCAGATGTATCAATGACAAAGAATAAAACATCTGCAAACAAACAAAATAGTAATGTGGGCATAGTGAAGACAAAACCAATAACTGAAAGTAAGTAGTTACAATCAAAACAGAAATACACAGCTGGCAAATTAGTTTTGCAGAAGAGTTTAAGTTTTCCTATTTCCTTGGCAACTGAAGAAGGTTGTGATGTTAACTGCTTAGACATCTGCATCCTTAGAACCATCTCCTCTTTTAGAAACTAGAATAAATACCAAAATAATACGATGGGCCAGAATATACTACTCCTTAACAAAACCAAGTGAAAGTAATGAAATAAAGCTTTTAATATGTGAATTATCTTGGGTTTAATGCTTGAGAGGGATTAATTATTTTTTGTTTTCCTTGTTTTCTTTAGAGAAAAGTGAAAGTCCATGTAATGGCAGGAATTTCCTGAGGTTGCTACATTCCAGGTGTTTTAGGCCCTTGAGCTAGTCATTACAAACTATCCCTATACTCTTAGGAGATTTTTATTATTCTTCTTTTTAGGTTGAAATTGGCACTTGATTATGGACACAGTTGGCTCAGAGCCTGTAGAACACTGGCATGAATACCAAGGAATAGCCAAAGGCAAGCCAGATTTCAATCACAGAACTCCTATTTCCCACATTAGAATACATTTAAACTGACAAAGGACAAAAGTCAATGATATAAAGTCAAAACTAAAAATCCAAAGGATTTTGTACACAATTCAACATTAATTGTAGAAATTTCAATTTTTTTTTCTAGGTTTGTTTGTGAGTCTCTAAAAACAGATGGTTATATCTTAGTAGTCACAGTACTCAGTCTGCCATCTGGCCAGTGGGTACCTGATCTAATTTAAAAGTTCAGGGATTTTTTTCCCCCAAATATCAAGATTTGTTGTGATAATGTCAGAGTTATTCATACTTTGTTAGGTACACAGGTACAGGTACAGGAAGCCACATATAAGAATCACCCAATTATTTAGTGAATTTCATTTTTTGTTGTTGTATGTGATATAAGACAAAACTTATGTGAAAGAAAAGATAAATAGAATAAATTAGCTGTAAGGGCATAATGCTATAGCTGTTTTTTAAAGAGCAGCTCAATCTCCTCTCCTCTCTTCTCCTTCTCTCCCTTTTCTCACCTTGTCTCCCTTCTCCCTTGCTTCTCCTCTCCTTTTCTTTCCTCTCAGAAATGGAGAAATGGAGTTGAGTGGTTATGGGTAATTGCAAGTCGTTCAGTGAAATATACGCCCTTGGAAGCTCACAGTTAACAAAAGGAAGTTAATAATGCTTGCAAAGTGTCTTGGGGTGAAAAAGTATTTTCCCACTCACAGATATAAAAAGTAAACAACTAGTATATGTTCATCTGTGAAATCTTTGGCATTTAAAAGAAATCCTCATTCTCTGGGTGGGCAGCTTGGAGATGAAAAATTTTGGCAAATTAGACACTCAGATTTCTACTCATACAGTATCTCAACCTGGCTTCCTCTTTTGCTTACTCCTAAATAAATTCCATACAGAAGGCTGTTTTTAAAAAATCGTAATAAATAATTCAGGAATTATATGTGCCAAATAATTGATTGAAATAATTGAGGTCAACAGGCATGAGGTTTGCACTCATTCCCTAAGGCTGCTGTAACAAATTACTATAAACTTGGTGGTTTAAAATGACAGGAATGTATTCACTTGCAGCTCTGGAGGCCAGAAGTCAAAATCAAGGCATCAGCAGGGCTGCATTCCCTCTGGAGGATCTAGGGAAGGATTCTCCCTTGTCTTCCCCAGCTTCTTGATTCCTTGGCTTGTGGCCACAACCTCTTTGCTCCATCTTCAAACTGCCTTTCTTATGTGCCTCTCTACTCGTCAATGGGCTACTTGGGAGGCCACTTGTTATTGGGTTTAGGACAACTGAGATAGGTTAAGAGGTTCTCCTCATCTCAAGATCCTTAACTTAATTGCATCTGCAAAGACTCCTTTTCCAAAAAAGGCAACATTTACAGGTTCCAAGCACTGAAACGTGAACAAAGCTTTTCAGAGTCCATCATTAAACCCACTACAGAGTTTGCATTTCAATTCAAAAAATCATTTCTTTTTTTTATTTTTTTCTTTTGTGACACACAGTTTCCTTCTGTTGCCCAGGCTGCAGTGCAGTGGGGCGATCTCAGCTCACTGAAACCTCCTCCTTCCCAGTTCAAGTGATTCTAGTGCCTCAGCCTCCTGAGTAACTGGGATTACAGGTGCATATCACCATGCCTGGCTGATTTTTATTGTATTATTAGTAGAGATGGGTTTCACCATGTTGGCCAGGTCAGTCTTGAACTCCAAACCTCAAGTGATCCACCTGCATCAGCCTCCCAAAGTGCTGGGATTACAGGCATAAGCCACCACGCCTGGCCTCAAAAGATGGTTTCATAATAAAGGGTCTAGGCTTGGATATAAATAAATAATCAGCTATTATGTAATATATTATTCAAATGAGATCATAAAGCTACTAATCCAATTACTATTTATTATTAGAACTATGCTGGAATTATACTACAACATTGTTGGAAGTACAAGCGACGTGGTATAATACATGTTCTTAAAAGAAAATGTAAGAAGTGTTACTGAAATAACAAACATTTTCCTCTAAAGAATTGCTAGGCATGAACCCTGTAAACTCCAGCTAAATGAGACTTCATAATAATAGTAGTAAATTGAGTGTGCCATGCACCATACTACGTGTTTCACACATTGTCTGGTTTAATCCTCATGACGACTTACAAGATAGCATAACAGACTTCTCTGAATGCTGATTCTTCCTTGCCATAACATCTCTTCCTTCCAAAAAAATGAAAGCCATTTCTTATTTTCTGGTGTCTGGTATCTTACAAAATGCTGGGACTTCATTAAGTCAGTGATAATAATCCCAACCCCTTTGCTGGTGAGTGGATCAGGAATAGACATGGAACACAATTGTGGCCAATGCTACTGAGGGGGTTTTTAGAATAAAGTTTCTTCACATATTGTATTAGTTTGTTAGAACTGCCATTACAAACTACGACAGACTGGGTGGCTTAAATGGGAGACATTTATTTTCTCATAGTTCTGGAGGCTAGAAGTCCAAGATCAATGTTGATTTCTTCTAAGGTCTTTCTCCTTAGTCTTTTCTCTTTGTCTATCTGTCCTCTTCTTTGAAGGACACTGGTCATATTGAATGAGAACCTACCCCAGTGACCTTATTTGACTGTAATTACCTGTTTAAAGGCAGTATCCCCAAATTAGGTCACATTCTGAGGTACACGGGGTTAGAACTGATGAATTTGGAGGGGACATGGTTCAGCCTGTAACATGTTTAAAAAAACACACACAGAAAAAAAATCTTAATCATTTAAACGCTGTCACTGCTGGGTGTGGTACCTAACAGGCAATGAATGTCCCTGTAGATGACAGAACAGTGGACAGAATCTAGAACCTTTCTGACATCATGAGACTGGGGCATCCTTGACTTAGGACTTCCTATTATGCATGATAGTTACTGTTCTTATCTTTAAGCAGTTGAGCTGTTTTTTTTCTCTCTCTCTTCTGCTACAGTATCTAATTTGTATAAGTAAATACTTTTATTTTCATTGCCATTTCACAAATGCAGAAACCTTGTCAGGAAAGCTGGAATTCTGATCCTGGAATCTAACTTCTGCCTGAATGACCATAAATAATAGGTCTGTGGCATCATAATGTTCTCTCCAATACTTAGCCTTTCATTTCAGTTTTATAAAGGCCTCCTACAGAAAAATGTAAAAGCACAGACCTTAGAATATTACTAGCTGGATATTCCAGAAATCTAGATGCAAGAAACTGTCCGAAGAAGTAAAAGTATGCCATGAAAGTATTTTGATGAACAAGAAAGTGTCTCCACTAAGATAAGGTTAAGAAATAGTAAGAATGGCTATAATATAAATACACAAAAGTCAATGGATAACGAAAAAGTGGTATGTATACACTACGGAGTACTCTACAGACATCAAAAAGAATGAAATCATGTCTTTTGTGGGATCAAGGATGGAGCTGGAGGCCATTATCCTTGGCAAACTAACGCAGAACCAGAAAACCAAATACCTCCTAATATGGTTTGGCTTCATGTCCTCACCCAAATCTCATCTTGTACCTCCCATAATTCCCACATGTTGTAGAAGGGACCCAGTGGGAGATGACTGAGTCATGGGAGTGGATATTTCCCATGCTTTTCTCATGATAATGAATGGGTCTCACAAGATCTGACGGTTTTAAAATTGGAAGTCTCTCTGCACAAGCTCTCTTTTTGCCTACTGCCATCCACGTAAGACATGACTTGCCCTCCTTGCCTTCTGCCATGATTGTGAGGTGTCCCTAGCCATGTGGAATTGTAAGTCCACTTAAACCTCTTTCTTTTGTAAATTTCGAGTATTCGCTTGTAACTCTCGAGTATGTCTTTATCAGCAGTGTGAAAACAGACTAATACGCTGCATGTTCTCACTTAGAAGTAGAAGCCAAATGATGAGAACTCACGGACACAAAGACAGGCACAATGGATACTCAGCCCTACTTGAGGGTGGAGGATGGGAGGAAGCAGAGGAACAGAAACAAGAAATATTGGGTACTAGGCTTAGTATCTGGGTGATGAAATGATCTGTACAACAAACCCCCATGACACGAGTTTACCTATGTAATGAACCTGCACATGACCCCAAAACCTAAAATAAAAGTTAAAAGTCATTAAACTAGTTAAATGAGATTATTATTAACAACCGAATACACAAATTGTGCTCTCTCTACTAATCTCTGTAGATAGTTTGAGCCCAGTCCTTAATTCTCTTTGGCAAGAATCGTAAATTTACCTTTAGCTACGGATTTCACTGTTCAATTGGTTTTAATTACAGGGTTTTCCATTACTCATCATTTTCCTTATTTCAAATTAAGCCTCTCTTTTACTTCTTCCCTTAAGAGGAAATGAGCGCTTGTCTTTTCTCAAACCTTCCTTTACATATTTGTATCACATGCCTTTTGTTGCCTTTCTGGAATAAACCCACTGCTCTTTCATGTCCACAGATGCCTCATCATCCCAGCATAAATTATTCCAATATTTCATGTATTTTCTTTAAGTTTTAAAAAATAGCCTGCCTATCTTTCTTCTTCTGAGATGGAATAATATAAAGAAACATAGTCTATTTCTTGTGCTTCAAAGAACACATTCCTACTTATTTGGGCCACTTTCTAGTGTTTTTATTGTGTGTGGGAAAATCCTTCAGGTTAATTCCTCAGTTTTACTCAGAACTAGAATGCCTGGCAGTGTGTTATCACCAGTTCCCAACCAGCATCAGGAAGGACAGCACCTAACCCAGCTGTAACTGATAAATAACTCCTGGCTTAGCAGAAACTCTGAGCTTGTGCATGATGGTTAAGCAATGTGATAAAGGAACCAGCTCTAGTGGAGAAACTCTGAGCTCCAGATGACTCACTGAGGTCAGAGTCCCTCTGCCTTACTTTCTAGTGATATATGTTTTGCTCTATTTTATAATTTACTTTCGTCCTATTTGGCTTTAGAGGTACATTTTTCTTCAGTGACTTTTACTTTGCAGCTGATTACGGCATAAGTACTGCTGTCTATGGCTTTTTTGGCCCCAATTAATGGCCTCCCTTTGCCATGTGACTTTGCAGCTCTTTCCACCAAGACATGAAGCCTGTCCTCCAAGTCTTTAATATAGAGCTGGCTTTGTACCTTTGTACCAATAGCATCTGGTGAAGGTGGCAGCTAACCACTTCTGAGGGTAGGCCTTAAAAGCCCTTGCACATTTTCACTGTCTCAGAATGCCACCTTTGCTAGGAAAACAAGCCCTAGATAGCTTTCTGGAAGATGAGAGACCACATGGAACAGAGACCAATGATCTCTGCTGAAGGCAACTTCAACCAGCTCCCAGCTGACCCACCGACTGACAAGTGCAAGAGTGAGCTTAACCAAGATCAGCTGAGGTTGGCCCAGATCAGCAGAACCACCAACCCAGTCCTAAGTTCATGGACAAACATAAATTTTCATTGTCACATACCAATGCAAACGAAATGGCTGCGATTTACTCAGTAGTAGGCTGAGGTGGCTGCCCGGTGCAGCATGATTCAGCGGGTTTGGAAAGCAGGCGCACAACTCCGCTTACGTAACCATGCCACATGAGGCGCATTAGGTGATCACCCATCTGAGCTCGTGCTTGGCTCAGAGCCACTGTTGTCTGTAAAGGTATAATTACCCTACTAAGACTGTACATACAGCTTGCGGTTTACACCTTCGGCTGACACCTAGGCTCACTCGCGCCCAGAGAGAGAGTAAAAGCCATGTCAAAACTGTGTACGATTTCTCGAGTATTTTTCCAGCTGCCTGCCATTGGTCTATCCACTCCCCTCAGTCCTCAGTTTGGGCTGGAACCTGACACTTGGCATGAAAATTGGCATCACGAACAGGATCCCAAGGTAGGTGAGCCTTCGGTCCCCACTGATTCTGGGTTGGCCCTGATGGCCACAACATGGGTAGTGGGTACCAGACTGCGGCTGTGCAGCAAGGATGGGCTCCAGTAGAGACTGGGCAGTGGTAGGTGGGGTTCCTTGCGAGCATGGAGAAGGCGCCGAAGTCACTGGAAGCACACAGCACTGAGAAGGAAGGAGCCTTTGCTGCAGAATTGGATGGGCATTTTTGACTGCGCTCGGAGTCCACACCCAGTCCCTGAGGGATGCCGCAGAGGTAAGGGCTTTCCAGGCATAGGCGAGGCACCTGGAGGCCTGGCTACACAGCTCAGAAAAAGAATTAGAAGCTGCCATTAATGGGGACCTCCAGGCACCCCCTGCAAGCCTGGCTACAGAGCTTGAAAAAGGAATTAAAGGCTGCTGTGAATGCAGGCCTGGAGGCCATTGGTGGGACAGAGCGGTCCACGCAGTAAAGAAGGGGAAGATGCCCCTCTCTCAGCACCCCCACCACGGGAGAATAGGGGACCCCCAACGAGTAACACACTCAAAGATGTGGATAGATTTGATTTTGGTCAGGATTGACAGAGAGAAAATTGATAAGCAGCCCAATGAAGTACTCTTAACTTTGTGAAGATGGCTGTCTCTGGAGCAGTAATTCCAGAAAATGCTCAAGAGGAAGGCGGCGAGAAGGACATTGCTGCATGACCCGGTCCCGCCCGGGATGTTCCAGTTCAAAGACTACATGCTGCAGCCAGGCAGGGATGTAAAGCCTTTTCTATTTATGAGGGAACTGGCTGAGGTGCCCAGCTTGAGGGGACACTGGGCAACCAGAGGCCACAAGTGAAACTGAAAATCTACTGGTCCCTGCACCCAGATAAGTTTCCAGGCAAGGCCACATAGACAGCTATGAAGTGTCTGTGGTCAATGAAAGTGAAACCTGTATCTCTGCACCTTGGCATCAGCCACTTGGGCCCCTGGTTATGCACTGTGTATGTCTCTCCCATACCTATATACATTCTGGGGTTGGACATTTTACATGGCTTGACAGCTGTCTCATCTATCACACATTTGATGGACTGCTTGACAACAGAATCGGGACAGTACCACTATGGGGTGGACTTGGCTAATGCATTTTCTTTTTTTTTTTTTTTTTTTTTTTTTTTACAGAGAGCCAGGAACAATGTGAGAAAGTGACAATGGACTTTCACAGTGTTACTGCAGGGCTATGTTCATAGCCCCACCATATGTCATGGTCTTGCTAATGATATTATTCCTGGTCTTTTTAATGATATTATGCTAACCTCTAATTCTCTTGCAGATTTAGAAGCAGCAGTGCCCCTCTTCCCTGAGATTGCGATGGTGCAGCTGAGACCACCTTCCTGGCAGCCAAGTGGGCTATTTGGCAGCAATAAGCCCTGTGGATAGTTGACCAGGGGCTCCCATTTGAGCTGGATGTGCATGTGACCACAGATGGTTTCAGGTGGGGCCTGTGGCAGTGCACAGAGTGCTTGAGAACACCAGTAGGCTCTTGATCCCAACTCTGAAAGGGAGCTGAGCTCTGGTATTCCTTGATAGAGAAGCAGTTACTAACTGCATGTGCTGCCCTTCAGGCTCATGAGAGCTTGGCAGGATGGGCTACAATCTTCATGCAGATGATTTACCCAATAGCAGGATGGGTACATTCATGGATAATGGCCCCCTGGACTGGGATGGGGGAGACATCAACTTTGGCAAAGTGGAGTGCCTACTTGGAGCAGTACAGTACGCTGAGTACAAGTCCCTTAGAGGTCTTGGGAGCTGTAGTCCTATGTAAGATAAGGCCATGGGGCCTGAGGCACCCCTAGACCCTGAGCCTTTATCATTTAAAGAAGGGTATCCCTCCATTCTCAATGGGGCATGGTACACAAATGGGCCTAGCTGAGGTGCTTGGACCACTGTTGAAATCCAACCCAGTACTGACACGATATGGTTTGAAACCGGGTGTGGGCAAAGGAGCCAATTGGCTGTATTTAGAGCAGTATGGATGGTGATCACCAAGGAAGTGACACCTAATAGAAATCTGCACTAATAGCTGGGAAGTTTATTGAGGCTTAACCTTGTGGTTAACTACCTGGAAGTTACAAAATTAGCTAGTTGTTCACTGGCCCATGTAGGCCAAGCCACGTGACAAGATCTATAGGAGGAAGGATGACCTTCTCCAACCAGGCATAGGGCTGAACAGTAACCTATTGTTGCCTGTCCTGATGCCCCTGAAGTAAGAGGAACAGAAAACCTGGCTGTCGCTGTGGACTCTCCAAGCCCCCAACTGCCTGTGGTTGGCCATCATAGCTCCCTGGGAGAAGGGCCTACAACATGACTTGCCTGTCACTCCTTGGCTATTCAATGCATGGCCCCCACTGTTGACTGTTCATAGGGAAACAGCCAGAGGATGAACTGTCCTCTGGGAGACATATGTACTATCTGTGTTGCCTATTATGAGCTCCCCTGTGACTGTGGCACAGATACAGGACCCAAAGGAACCATGGGGAGCTGAGAAGGTGTGGTATCATCACCCAGGGCAGAAGCCCATGGTGGCTGAATTGTTATCCAGGGATGGAAAGTTAGCCTGTTATTGTTGTTGTGGGCATATCCCCTCGCAGAGGATGCCCTCAACCTATGGAGTGGAGTGTAAGGGAAATGGCTGCATGTTAGTCTGGAGTAGGCTGAGGCAGCCTCCCAGCACAGCATGATTAAGTAGGTTTGGAGTGCAGGTGCACAACTCCACATGTTATGTAACCACGCCGTATGAGGCACATTAGGTGATCACTCACATGAGCTTGTACTTGGCTCAAAGTCACTATTATCTGTAAAAGGTATAATTACACTGGTAACGCTGTACACATGGCTTGCCGCTCATGCCCAGGCCCATGCCCAGGCTTGCGCCGAGGCTTACAGCTTGCACCCATGGCTCACGTCCAGGTTTGCTCGTGCTCAGAGAGAGTAAAAGCCATGTCAAAACTATGATTCCTCGAGTATTTTTCCAGCTCCCTGCCACTTGTCCACCCACTGTCCTCAGTCCTCAGCTTGGGCTGGAACCTGACATTTAGGATGACAACCATTATGGTCTTGTAGTTGTTAATTAGACAGCATTATTATAGCATAAAAAACTGGCACAAGCCCATTTCTAATAATTATTGTATTTTCCTAATCATGACATATGATTTTTTTTTAGATTATCTTGTTTTCTGTTCATGATTGCTTGACATTTTATCTTTAATTTTATTAAAAGCTGTGACATTCTTTACCATCCTCAGGAGAGGAGTTTGGTATTTTGATTTCCATAGCAATATGCCTAGCAGCCAACCAGGTTCAAGTGAGTGTCTAAATAAGACTACTTACTGGATAATTGTCAGGTTTCACAGATGCACCTCATTTACTCCACCCACTCTGTTTTTCCTAACCTTATCAGGTTTCATTCTGTCACAGTCCTAATCCATGAAATCAATGTAAATACTGTCTACCCTTTGACCTCATTTGATTAGTAGAAAACATATGCTATCACCAAGCCAAGCTTTGATCTAAGGGATGTTTCTTAACTAAAGCAATGAGAATAATCACTATTCCAGGAACAGCAACAGTTGTTGAACAAACAAGATTTACCTTGGGATTTGAAGCGAGGGCAAATTTTTCCTCTCAATTTTTTTTTCAAATAAATAAATAAATAGAAGGGCAAAAGCAAACAGGAACTAAAAGTATAGACCCCTGTAATACCTAGTTATTATTTTTTTATAATTTTGAAAGTCTTATTCACAAGATAAACAGCCACCTCTATTTTTGAAATTTCTTATGGAGGAAAAAAAGTCAAGGTTCTAGACTGTCCTGCTTTGACAATAAAAGAGGGTGGAAAATCCCTCTGTCATTTAAGATGGATGCAGGTTAATTGCCTGAAAGAGTGGCATATAAAAGGCCAGTTTATTTGGCTAAGGTGTGCAGGTCATTTGGATAGTAGCACAATTAAGCAAAGGTGAGTTGGGGGAGTGTGAAAGAAATTCAAGGAATCTTCATTTCTGACAACTTGGTGAAGGATATCTGACCTAATACCATAGTGTATAGGTGACAGATTTCCATGAAATTGGAGTTAGTGTGGGAAGAACATAAAATGTGTATGGCCAGAAGACAGACTCCAAAAGCAAAGAACTAGGTGCAGGAGGGATGATGGGTTAAAATGGGAAAACAAAACTGAAGACAAAGAGAAAGAAGTCAAGAGATTTCAAAATGCAAAGACAAAACAGGGGTAAGGAAAGGAAAGAGAAGATCACACAGTCTATAGACCATTACCAAGTGAAACTATCCAAAGCCATGAGGGACAGGCATAAGCATATACCTGAGTTTAAGGAGTACCGGTAAAAGACTCAGTCAATGTCATCCCATTTTCTGAAAGCAGGGAAAAAAAAAAAAAGAATAAGCCACTGAAAATTAGATTTTCTTAACAAATGGTTGAGGATAAATACTGCATAGGTACATGAGATATATACTAAAATTAAAATGTAAAAAATTTTTTTTTTTTTTTGGTTTTATTTTTTTTTTTTTTTTTTTTTTTTGAGGAGTACATCAGTTTAGTAAACTCTAAGCTCTTCTGTTTGCTCATAGTCCTCTGGGCTATGGAAATACTCTGGCTGTGGGACTATTGCAGCTATGAGAATAGTACAAGATGAAGCTTCCTGTTATCGAGCTTCACAGGTAATCTGTGTCCTCTGACATTCCTGACTGTTGCTCACTACACAAGAGGCAAGAAGGGCTGTGAATCTCATCACCACAGCGTGTGTCTATTGCTATTTCATAGTCCCCTGTTCCATCTGATAAAGATGGAACATGATCTATCTTGCTCACTCTCAATTTTTGTTTTTGCCTTAAAAACTGGACCATGAGTTAGAGGCATGAATAGAAACCATCTCTCAACTCCAGGAGGCTTTGCAAATTACAGACTACAAAGTACTTGACATATAGTTTCTAAATACAGTTAATCAAAGTTATAAAACCTAAGAAATAAACTCAAGATTTGAAAATCTGTTTGAAAAGTGTATAGCTATAGTCCTATCCCATGACAAGAGTTCATTTACTTCATCTCTCTCCTTTTCCACCAGAAAAAAAAACTATTAACATGTAGAGGTTTCAGAAACTGTATTACAAAACTGTCATAAAAGGACATCATATTTCATGCATATGGGATCATGCTCAGATCCAACACAAAACTAAGACAATAATTTTTTGAGAAAATTTATAATTAGATTTTATTAAATTCAAGTTGCTAAGTGTTGTTCTTTTCTTACATTGTGCATAAATGGCCTGAGATCAGAGTTTGCATTATTTTTCATTTTGTGAAAATTATCTTGTTATATTGGTAATTTCATTAAAACATCTTTTTTATTCACAGTATTTCTCTAGTCTCTTTTAAAATATATTATTTCTTTTTATAAGAACTTATCTGTGATTGTGGGAGTTAAAAACTTTAAGTTTCTAAGAAATGCCCTTGTTTGTTCAGAGCCTTTCTGTTTCTTACTCAGAGAGAAATTGGCTTCTATATAATAAAGAGAAAACTAAAATTTTACTCCAATATTGTTTCCTATTTGGTTCAGACAAACCACCAACTGGATAGACAACATACTTGCTGGAACAGACACTAAATCATCTTATCTACAATAATGAAATGATGTCTGATATGGTTTGGCTATGTCCCCACCCAAATCTCATCTTGAATTCCCACATGTTGCAGGAGGGACTGGGTGGGAGATAATTGAATCATGGGGGCAGGTCTTTCCCGTGCTGTTCTCATGATAGTGAGTAAGTCTCATGAGATCTGATGATTATGTAAGGGTGAGTTTCCCTGCACAAGCTCTCTTCTTTTGTCTGCCGCCACATGAGATGTGCCTTTCACCTTCTGCCATGATTGTGAGGTGTCCCCAGTCACATGGAACTTTTAAGTCCATTAAACCTTTTATCTTCCCAGTCTCAGGCATGTCTTTATCACCAGCATGAAAATAGACTAATACAATGTCTTAGAACCTGATATGGTTTGACTCTGTCCCCACCTAAATCTCATCTTGAATTGTAGCTCCCAGAATTCCCATGTGTCATGGGAGGGATGCTGTGGGAGGCAACTGAATCATGGGGTTGGGTCTTTCCCATACTGTTCTCATGATAGTGAATCAGTCTCAGGAGATCTGATAGTTTTATAAATGAGAGATCCCCTACATAAGCTTTCTTGCCTGCTGCCATGTAAGAGGTGACTTCGCTCCTCATTTGCATTGATTGTGAGGCCTCCCTAGCCATGTGGAACTGTGAGCCAATTAAACCTCTTTCCTTTATAAACTCCCCAGTCTCGGGTATGTCTTTATCAGCAGTGTGAGAACAGACTAATACAGAATCTTATTATATTTAAAATTTGCTTTAGAATATGCTAAAAAGATATATATGTGATGGGCTACCAAACATTATCTGTACAATGATTTATTTATCCCTTTGCAGCAAAAGTTTAAGCACCAGAAAATTAAAAACATTGAAGCACAGCAATCAAGTAAAACAATATCAGGCAATTCAGGTTTCTGTGGGGTCCTCCACAAAGCCAAAAAGCTTTCATCAGTGCTTTAGTCTGAGGACAGACATGTTTCGCTAAATACCTTTGTGGTTAATACGATTTTTAAATAACATTCTCCAAAATTATTTCTCCAGAATTAGGTAATATAAATAAAAGAGGCAAAGGCTGGGTTGCAAGTTGATCACTACATCATTCATTTCACCATTGTTACACAAATATTTCTTGACCTCATTTATTTCATAGAATGTACATGTGAATTTTTGTAAGATGTAGGTTACATTCAACTGATCTATTAAACAAGTAAATATTCATATTTGAATGTATCATTGTGCTAAGAAGGGAAAAAACTGGATAATTTCCTAAATTCAGAAGAAAGTAAAACTAAAAAGAAAAATATTTAAAACTAACATTAAAAGATATTTATCTGAATTGTTACAAATGGATTAAACATTACATAATAAATAGCATGCCTTATATTTCAATTTGGCTGTATTTAAAAACAGAAGTCAAAATAACTTTCAAATTTTTAAATTAAAAAAATATATTTGGAATATTCTAGAGAGTGGTATACTTCTCTAAATGCCTTGGTAATTCTGGTTGGTGTAACAAAGAGATAAAAAAATCTAAACAAACTCCACTCAGATTTTACAGTAAAGCCTGAGTGTATGGCTGTCTGTTTATTGAGATAGGTGGGTGATAGATTGGTGATAGGTAGCTATATAGATAAAGAGGATAAATCATCTTAAAATGTGACAAATACCATGAATTTAATCCCTATAAACCAATAAATTATACAATATATGTCTTCAAAATAGAAATTTAACCTTATCTGACCCACTTATGAGCAAAATTTTTTAGAGTCCTCCATTGAGTTGCTACATCTCCATACTTTTCTTGTAGCTGCTAAAGTAAAGTGTTTTAACTCCCGTTTTTCAACAGGGAATAATTAGTCTGAGATCCTTGGGGCTATTCCACTCAGCCCTCTAAACATACCTGTGGCACATAAAATGGCCATGACTAAAGATCAAGACCATGGGCTCCTTCCTCTTGTTTCTCTCTTAACCTAGAGGAGTAAAGACACACCTACTCACGCCATATTTGACCCTTCGCTAGCTCATTCTCCTGAGCAGAGCTGTCACTGGTCGGATTAAAAGAGCCAGGATGATCACTGGACCTGATTTTATTAGGAGGGGAGAGGTGCAAAGAACGGAGTTGCTGTTCCCTAAGAGGAGGAATCCCTCAGACTTCACATTTTCCTCTTAAGTCCCACAGAACACCAGTAACTTTACCCACAACCTTAGTGGGAGGAGGCCCAGCTATTCTTCTTCTTATTCTGTACCTCTCTTCCACATACTTCCACATTAGAAAATATTCCTAGTATTTCTGGGCAGGCTGAGACTTTCCTCTTGGGCTCCTAGCTATCCACACAATAGAACATACTGGCAATACCTTACTCACAGTTTATAATGTCATTCACAAAAAACCCACCATGCTATTATTGCATACGTTTCTTACAAGAGCTAAATAATATTTTTACTTCTACTTGGTTAGACTATTTTACCTGCATCTACGTTGTAATATTTTAAATATCTTAAGTTATATTTGATTACTTTTTATCACAGCACCTATGTAACTCAGAATAGCTGTTGGGAATATGAAGTATGGTTTGGTTCTTAATCCCCCAAACTCACCCCACCTTCTCTGCAGGTTCTGAATCAAAGAGTGCCATTTGGACCGTAAGGCCTGTGCCAGGCTTCCACCCCATCTACTTCTTAATGTTAAATAGCTCAGCTGCAGAGCAGAGTGAACTTGACATACCCGTAGCCTCTGAGAAAGTGAGAATAGTACAAAGAGGTCAAACAAGGTCACCAGGCTGACACCAAAAGAGCCCTTTTTTTCTAGATAAAAATCACAACCATAGGTTGCCAAATTAATATTTTTTAAAAGATTAAAATTTTTAGTTGCTTATTAAGACAGCATAGATGGTGAACTAATTATTTAGATTATTTTGCCAAATCACAGCTAGTTACAGTTGAAGAAACAGCTCTTGTTTTTAGATAAACCTCACCCTCAGAGTGGTAAAATATTTATACGAGCATGATACAGAATATCATGAGTCATTTTACTTTTATAAAGGAAAATGCCAACTCATTTCCCATGTCAGCAACTTTTTCTGAAGGTTAGGATTGTCTCTAACAAATTACAAAAACTAATTAATAAGCCAGGCTCAGCCACAGAAAGACCATAGTATCTCACTTATGTGGAATATTTAAAAAGTAGAATTCGCAGAAACAGAGAGTAAAGTGGTGGTTGCCAGAGGCTGGGGGTTAGAGGAGCTGGGAAAGTGTTGGTCAAAGCACATGGAATTTCAGTTAGACAGGAAACATACATTCAAAAAATCTGTTGTACATCATGGGGATTACAGTTAATAACAATACATCATATATGTAAAAATTCCTGAGAGTAGATTTTAAGTGTTCTCACCACAACAAAATAAGTATGTGAGATAATGCATGTGCGAAATATCTTTACTGAGCCCTTCCATTATGTATATATATGTCAAAAACTCATGTTGTATGCCATCAATATATATTATTTTACTTGTCAGTTTGAAAAATCAATTTTAAAACCTAACTATTCAGGACACTTTTTTTTAAAATAATTATGTTGGGAGATCACCATGCCACCTTTTAGAAGCAGTTTAAATCTCAGTGGAAAACAAAATTACTTATTAGATATATCCTTGTAGCACATCATGTTTGCATACAACTTAGATTAACATCATTGCTCAGGCTGTCTAAATAAATGACACATAGAAAAAGGATAAAGTTAGGATATAGAAATATACAGAAAAGCACAGGCCTGTGGGGAGGCGGGGTCAGGCATTGAGGGTTTGCGACTAATTTTTATGAATACAAAAATTTGGACAGAAACAAATTTATTTTTCTTTCTTAAATATCAAGAGAAAAGGAGTATCTGTTTATGTTATTTTTCTCTCAAAACATATTTCTTACATTCTGTAATAGTTTTGGTATGAGAGTCATCTTACATAATTAAAATAAATTGAAATCTTTTTTAAAAAATAGGAGCAAAGAGGGAAAAGGGCAGTCACTTCTTAGATGAAATCTTGGTTTATTTTGGATTATTATTTTTCCAAATAAATTATTAATAAAATATCCAATATGGAAAATAAAGATAAATCAGATCAATAAATCAAGATGCATCAAGATTCCACCAGTACTAGACTCTGTGTGGGTACAGCGCACTGGAAAGGTGGAATTATGGAACATTTTTTAAAAGCAACTGCCCACATGTAATTATTACAATTTAATTCATTGGAAAAGAAATAAGCATGAGAAAAGTGATGCATAGTGTGAGATAAAGGAGATGAGGAATCTCAAGAATGTCACCAGAGAAAGATTTTGCTTTTTAAATATTAAACATGGAAAAATTCATTCTTAGATTGCCCCACTTAGATGGTCGTATTAGTTTCCTATTGCTGTAGGTACCAACCACTGCAAACGTGGTGACTTAAAACAATAGACATTTATTATCTTGTAGTTCTAGAAGTCAGAAGTCCAAAATGGGTTTCACTGGACTAAAACCAAGATGTCAGTAGATCTGGTTCCTTTCAAAGGCTCTAAGGGAGAATTTGTTCAAATTCTTTTCCCAGGTTCTGAAAGTTACCTGTATTCCTTAAATGGTTCATTTGACCTTCATTCCTTGAAGATCCTCCATCTTCCAGTAGCATAGCATCTTCCAGTCTCTTTCAGACTCTGACCCTCCTGCCTCTCTCTTATAACAACCTTGTGATTGCACTGGGCTCACGTGAATAACCCAAGATAATCTTCCATCTCAAGATCCTTAATCACATCTGCAAAATCCCTTTTGCCATGCAAGGTAACATATTTACAAGTGCAGGGGATTAGCTTATGGACACCTTTGGGAGGAAGGGGCATTAATTTCCTATTACAATTGTGGACTGGCATTTTGCTTTGGTTAAAATACTCTCCCAATTTGGAAGCTATTGAGCATGTTGATGCTAAAATTAACATTCCAACCTCTAGGCAAAATGCCTCTCAACTGCATAGAAAGGGCTCACATGGATGATATATTTTATTTTGGACACTTGGTTGCAGTCTAAATGAAATTAAGTTGAAAGTGGTAGCCACTCTATGACTGAGAAGTGATTAAATGAGTGAGATAAGACAAACACAGAAGAATCCTGTACACACAAAAATAGATTCAGCCACAGCAAGCCCTGCTGGCATGGTGAAAAGACAATCTATACATAGATTAAATGTAAAATGAAAATTCACACAGAAGTAGTAGCCACCATGTGTACTTGACCTCTCACGTGAAAGAGAAGAATTAATATAAATCACACAAGACATTTAAAAGTGGATTCAGTCAAAACTTACATGACTTTAGGAAATTATTTTGTAATGTGAATGAGTGATATCCCAAAGTATGTTCTGATCCCAGTGTCCAGGAATTGTGAATTCTGTTTGAATATGGATATCCACGGCATATATCCAAGCAGATGGAAATTCTCTGGAAGAAATATAACTAGACATATCTGTCCTTCTTATCGTAGCAAAGAACTTCTGCTCTAAACAAAAACCCTGATAATTCCTTTCATATGTCTTCCTTAGACAAGATCAGTCTATGAAACAATGAATTAACTGTAAGATCTGCATGCAAGGAGAGGAATATTTTATTCTAAACTTGGCTAAGCCACTTGGGTAGAGGTAGGTCACTGTCTTCATTACCTATTGCTACATAACAAATTGCCCCCAAAACTTAGTGGCTTAAATCGACACACATTTTTTATCTCACAGTTTCTATGGGTTAAGAATATGGAAGCAACCTAGCTAGGTAGCCTGTAATGACTCTGCAATCAAGATGTCAGCTAGAGCAGCAGGAGTCATGTCAAGATTCAAGTGACAAAGCATCCACTTCTGAGCTCACTCACATTGTTGTTGGGAGAACTCAGAAGATTTTCTTCTGAGCTCTTTCCTGGGCTTATCAACATGACTGTTCCATGACATGGACACAGACTTTCTCCAAAGAGAATCATGCAAGAGATGGCAAAAGCACATTCAGGATGGAAGCCACGGGTTTTTTTATAACTTAATCTTGGAAGTGACACCCATCACTGCTACCACATTCTACAGTTTATTCTTGAACAACATGAGTTTGAACTGCATGGATCTACTTACACATGGATTTTCTACTGCCTCTATCACCCATGAGACAAGAAGACCAACCCTTCCTTTTCATTCTCCTCCTCAGCCTACTCACTGTGAAGATGACGAGGATGAAGACCTTTATGATGCTCCATTTCCACTTAATAAATAGTAAATATCTGCTCTCTTCCTTATGATTTTCTTAGCATTTTCTTTTCTATTAACTTACTTTATTGTAAGAATACAGTATAATAAATATGACATACAACAGGTGCAAACCGACTGTTTATATTATCAATAAGGTTTCCACTCAACAGTAGGCTATAGTAGTTAACTGTTGGAGAAGTCAAAAATTATAGAAAGATTTTTTGACTGTGCAGGGCATCAGCACCTCTAACTCCCATGTTGTTCAAGGGTCAACTCTATTTATTAGTAATGAGGTAACATATAAGTCCATTTCCTTGCTGCTAATAAAGACATACTCAAGACTGGGTAGTTTATAAAGAAAAAGTAGTTTAATGGACTCACAGTTCTGTCTGGCTGGGCAGGCCTCACAATCACGGCAGAAGGCAAAAGGCACATCTTACATGGTGGCAGGGAAGGGAGAATGAGAACCTAGTGAAAGGGCAAATCCCTTGTAAAATCATCAGATCTTGTGAAGCTTATTTACTACCACAAGAACAGTATGGGAGAAACGCCCCCATGATTCAATTATCTCCAACTGGGTCCCTCCCATGACACGTGGGAATTATGGGAGCTGCAATTCAAGATGAGATTTGGGTGGGGACACAGCCAAACCATATCAGGTAATATATCCTAGCCCATATTCAACAAGTAGGAATTCTACAAAGTCACAAACACCAGGAGGTAGGAAATATCACAGACCACCTTAGAGGCTGCCTGCTGTAGTCACCTGGGAAAACTCTCCTCCTAAATTAACTTTCCTAAGGAAGTAATGGTGCTTATACTCCAGTATTGGATCATTTTAAAGCTAATTTCTTAAAGACTAATGTGTATGTCTATCAAAGATAAACAAAGCCAGACATTACAGTGGTAAAGACAAATTTGTAATCAGTAATATACTATTGCTGTACAGAAGCATGTCCAGTGTAGACTGAACTCAACTTTGATTTGTGCAGAGGTAACTGAGCATTTTAAAGGGAGAATGGGAAGGTTGACAAGGGGTCTAGCAGCCTATCAGTAGAGTCAGAAGTGAAAAATTACCGAGACTCGGTCCGTAAATGTCAATTAAACCAGCTGTATCTGTTGGCTGCAAATTGTCCAAGTTACAATTCTCTCCTTTCACAGAGACTGGGAGTCAGAAGCCCTTTCCTTCCTGATTGTTACATATTAAAGGAATGGCTTTCAAGTCCTTGAAAAACACACTTCTGTGTTGTAAGAGATACATATACATCTCAAAGGGATGGAAGAAAGATTCACAATCATGAACAGTGTTTGGAAAATGCTTGAAAAGAGTTGTCAGAGCTCTATAATCAGGTGTTGGCTATGACAAACAGTCAATTCTTTTGGCAGCCTTGAACTTTCTCAGGCAGGCTCTGTAAGGGGACTGGGATCATCCTAGAGATGCAACCTGAAATGCAACCTTGAAATGTTAGAAACTATGCTAGTGTTTGTTTCAGCCTTTTTTTTTTTTTTTTTTTTTTTTTTTTTTTTTTTTTTGAGACAGAGTCTCGCTCTGTCGCCCAGGCTGGAGTGCAGTGGTGTGATCTCGGCTCACTGCAAGCTCTGCCTTCCAGGTTCACGCCATTCTCCGGCCTCAGTCTCCCAAGTAGCTGGGACTACAGGCGCCCACCACTACGCCCAGCTAATTTTTTCTGGCTATTTTTTAGTAGAGGCGAGGGGTTTCACGTGTTAGCCAGGATGGTCTCGATCTCCTGACCTCGTGATCCACCCGCCTCGGCCTCCCAAAGTGCTGGGATTACAGGCGTGAGCCACCGCGCCCAGCTGTTTCAGCCTTTTAATGTGGGAGGATGGGACAGACAAAATCATCTGTGCTGAGAGTTTTTATAGGCCAAGATCAAGAGGTTTTATAGCCAAGAGGAAGGCCCAATGGAGACTACCTAGAGTTTGGTAAAGGAAGTATCTTCGTCATGTCCTTATTATGACACTTTAAGCCCATTCATTCTCTATTGGGCCTCAGTTACTAAGTGCATTAATGTGCAAGTTCAGTGGTACCTGAGTCAGTGCTGGTAAAGACAGGCATCCGTTCATGCTACTCAGTTCTCCACTTGTGACTGGAATCCCTCAGCTAATTTATCACCTTCTTCCTTGCTTGTGGCTTGGCTGATTATAGGCCTCATCAACTGTTGGTCCCCCAAAATGTAGAATCAATTTGTCTGCCAACTTGGCTAGATGTCGAAGCCAGCTAGCTACACTGACTATTCTCAGGACCAGGGAGAACCCAAAGCACAGCCCCTCCAGGACAGCCAGCCAGTCCCCCGCAAACCAGCCAGAAATTTCTGAAAATTTCCAGAGCTGGATAGCTATGCTTGACATCTGTGTTCCAGAGCCGGGGACCCTCAAGCCTTATTCCAAACCCACAGGGCCAAATCTTGCTATAATATGTAGCTTTTATTTTCCATTTGCACTCTTCTTCTGATATTTTTGCATGTTCAGGGCTGGCCAATCTTAGCAGAAATGAAAAACTTTGTTATGTTCAAACTTTTCAAGCAGACATTGTTCAGTGCATTTTCCAAACCAGAAGGTACTAATTAAAAACACTTCAGTAAGATTCTGGATTTTCCAGTACTCAGTTCCCCAAACTGAATGGGAACACATATGGGAAAACATTCATTTGTTAAAAAGTTGAAGTACTATGTGATAGAATGAAATGTAGTTGAATCACCAATAGCAGGTCTATTATCTTTGATGTCGATATTTCTAATATTTTCCATAATATGTTTTCTCACAAACAGCTGAGTCTTCCTTTTTTAATTTTAAGCCCTTCCAGTGTTCATAGGAAGTAGTCTTTTTAGAAAAAAATCAATTTTTCAGTGACTCCTTTTATAAACTTTGGGACAGAATGGTTATGCAATGTAACAATAATACCAATGTTGAGATATTATCTTTTAAAAAAAATTTCATTAATAAAAGTTGTGTATATTCAAAGCATACGACGTGATGACTTGATATACTGTATATATTGTGTACCGACTACCACTGTCAAAATAATTAACACATCCATCACGACCTACAGTTATCATTTGTATGTGTAGCAGGGTGGAGGAGGGGATAAGACACTTCAAATCTGCTCTCTTAGCAAATTTATTTCTTTTTCCTTTTTTTTTTTCTTTTGAGATGGAGTTTTGCTCTGTTGCCCAGGCTGGAGTGCAGTGGCGTGATCTCGGATAACTGCAACCTCCACCTCCCAGGTTCAAGCAATTCAGTCTCCTGAGTAGCTGGGATTACAGGTGCCCATCACCATGACCGGCTAATTTTGGTATTTTTAGTAGAGACTTGGTTTCACCATGTTAGACTTGTCTTGAACTCCTGACCTCAGGTGATCCACCCTACTCGGCCTCCCAAAGTGCTGGGATTACAGGCATGAGCCACTGCATAATATTGTTAACTACAGTCACCATGCTGTACTTTAGACCCCCAGAATGCACACATATTAAAACTGGAAATTTGTATTCTTTCACCAGTATCTCATGTCCTCTACACCCCAGCCCATGGAAACCAGCGTTCTACTCTTGAAGCACTGTATATTAAAGATCATCTGAGACCTGTTTCCAGGTATCTCCAAGCTTCAATTTACTTGTCTTTGAATTTATATTAATGTTCCCCTTCTCTCTCTGGGTTGATGTGAGAAGGGAAATGAAATCACATACATGAAAGCTCCTAGCACAATGTCTGTTCTATAATAAATGTAAAATTAGTATTTGTTTTTCTGGTTGGAGGGTTATAATTTTTTTAATTATAGACATTTCTTCAGAAGGAATAGAAGAAAAAATGTTAGGTCTTTGCATGTCTTAATCTTCAAACCGTCACCCCAAGACAGCTTTATACTCAAAATGTGAATTTATTCCCTTTAGATGATGAGTTGGGGGGAGGGTGAGTTGTTTTCGATCCCTTGTTGAATGGATAGTCAACCTAAAACCACAGTTCTTGAGTGTCTCCCATAGACACTAGCAGAAAAGAATTATTTTATGCCTTCACTGTGATAAGATTCGATATCTTTTATGAAAGATCTCAAACGCCTATTTTTTCCCGAGGCCATTAATCCATTTTATTCTTTTACTGTTGCAACAGACTTATATTAACAGTATCTTTAAAAACAATGAAAAAGAAGAAGGGTTTTGACTAATTAAATATGTTGGATGCTTACTATATATTCACAACATGGTCTTAAATGAACTGGGCGGTATATTTGGATTAAAAAGAAGAGAGGAGCAAAAATAATTTACAGAGTTGAACAGAAGTGCACTAGAGGAAATGCCAGATACACGTTTAGGGACTGAGATTAGGCAATTCGGGCTGAAACACATGGATTATATATAAGAGTAAATGACAACATGCTTCCTCATGTAGCTATCAACTGTCATCTCGTTGGCTATTCATTTCCAGGCAAGAGCTTTGCCAGATTTCGCAAATGAATTTTCTACACCCATTACATCTATTTCCTCTCCACCTACTTTCCCCTTTACCCCATTGTAATTTGCTTTTCACTTCCAACAATGTGTCAAGTGCATGCTTGCAAAGTTCACCAATGACTATATTATTGCCAAAACAGGAGACCTTCTCTCTTTTGTTTTATTCTACAGGACATCTTCAGTGCATTTGACACTTTCTCTTAACGTTTTTTCTTACCTACAGTCTTAATCTTTTGCCTTGGTTTCTCTATGTTTTGTAACCATTTCCAGTTATTTTTCCTCATTTTCTTCCCCAGAAACATCTCTGTGCACTACTCAAGAGGTCTGTTCTTCAGACCCTCTCTTCAAATATTTTCAGCCCTGGAATGCAGCCATCCTCCAAGCCTTGACTATCCCTTATCAAATGTTGCTTTTCTATGCGGCTGGCCCGTCAAATCTTTTTATGGCCTGTTCTCATAGGAATGTGCAGTGCCCTCACATTAACCCTTCATGTTCTATCCCCACCATCTCTTCTCTCAAATGTGACAGGCTTCTCACATGCACCAGCCACTTTCAACCATCTGGCCTATGTGCAGTTCCCATAGTTAACAACAAAAAAATATCTGCTAGTTAATTCATGTTCTCTCACATTGCACAGACCTTTTGCATGTACTTCCCTCCACCTGGAATGACCTTCCTATCCTGTGAGACTTTTTAATATCTGCGAGTCTTCCAAGACTCTGCTAAAGTCCTTAATAAGTATTTCCTACCTCACTATTTTAAGGCAAATGCTCCTCTTCCTTCTGTTTTAAGAGTTGATTTTGGAGGTTTAGTCTGTTTCTTTCAGGTTGTGAATACTTTAAAAAGACAGTCACTATTTGTCTCCTTCCTCTGCTTCCAATGCCCAGCATAATTTGTAACCCACCACACTTAATCAAAACCTCTTTGTTCAATGAAAACATGAATAAAGCAAGCCAGGCAGTTGCCAGGTCTGCCTCTCTGGTGAGTTCTCTAGTCTTAACGTGTGTAACTGATTCCTTGGCATGTCCATCTCCACTCATCTCAAATCCAGTACTTTCAATACTTGAAACAATACCTCAGTTCACAATGGAGATCTCCCAATTTAAAGCTTATTCTCTAAGAATTTCCCATTGAAACTAGGATTTTCTCCTCTGTTGGACTGTAAGCTTCTTACATGACAATCTCATTTCCCCTAGAACTAAATAATACTTAATCCATGTATGTGCATAAATTTGGACTAAATGAAAGGTTAAATAGTAAATATAAATACTGGAAATGTAACTTGGAGCCAGTTGATAGGAAGCTAAAACCAAATGTTGGCTCTGCCTAGAAGGCTTCCTACTTGGTCTTTGTCAAAATCCTTCTCCAGTGTCAATTCCTCCATTAAACTCTTCCTCAGGTTCCACTTCACAAATGGTACTTAGTAGATAGAGATCTGTTATTACAGTGATTTTGAATGTGCTTTTGCCCACTCCATCCCCCTGCCATCTCCCAACAGTAAGACAGCTGAGGTCACAACTTCCTATTGCTTTTAGAAAAATACCTTGCCCAGACTAGGATTTGTAGCTATTTGGTTGAACTGAGGCACCAAGAGTTGGGATCCACAGGCTTCATCAGATGTCTTACGAGTTCAAGAGAAGTGATCAGGTACACTAGCCAGCAATAGAGCTAGTCAGCAATAGAGAAACCCCAAAAAGCTGACAGCTTATTTCACAAGTCTCTGCCCCTTTCAGAAAAGGAGAAGACAGCTCTGGAATGTTCTAAGTGACCATTTCTTTTCACAGGAACCCTCACCATTATCCACTACAACAGGGCCAAATAAAAAGTGGGACTCTGCCAAGCAACCTCAAATCCAGTTACATGACTAAACTGTTAAACAGACATCCTGATTCAAAGGCCCGGGGTAACTTGCCCTAGCATTTCCTATGAGAACATGTCTGTTTAATAACAATGTAACAGATAATAAGGACACCAATCACAGAGAGAGCTGGTTCGGCCCATGTTAAAAGTTGATGATAATTACTAGACTAAACAAATTATTAAAAATATGTCTCTCTCTTCAATCTGAATTTTTAAATACTTAAGACTAACTTGGGAACTGAGGTTCAATTTAATAAGCATCATTATAACTAATACCAAATGGTTTAGCTACAACTGTACTTTGAAAAGGTTTGGGGATTTTTTTTTTTTTTTTTTTGCATGTCAGGACAGATGAAATTTCAAAAGAATACATATTTCATTCCTTCTGAAGTGACCCTTAATTATATGGGGAGGAAAATGAGATGAAGCCTACGTGTCAACATATGCTAAACACCCTTAGTCTGTACATATGTGGACACATTTCAGACATCATAGGTGGAAAATGATTTTAAATGTTTTAAAGTACTTTCTTATTTAAGAAGCAAGGGTAACCAAATATTTACTGGCAAAAGAAAAAGAAAATTGACCTACTCTTCTTCTTCAAATCTAAAAATGTGTTCATTATGAACACATTTGGGTTCTCTAATATAGGGAACAAATTTCCTAGATCTGAGTAACAGTAATTTGTAGTTTAATCTGTCCATCAAAGAAATCTGTATTACCAACTCCCCTAAAAGGTGGTGGGGAATAAAATAAAATACAAAAGTTTTCAAAAAATTGGGTGGTATTTTTTATCATCAAAGAGCCATGAAATAACTTTTTTTCATAAAGAATATTTCACTTTGAGACTTTTATTTCTGCCCTTTCCATAACCTGTACAATATGTTTTTCCTAATGTCATTTTTCCTGGCTGAGAAGCACATTAACAAAAATAGAGATTTTTTTTTTTTAAGTGGAGGTGGAGAAAATAGGAGTGTTATGTCACAAGTGACTTCAAATGGAAGAAAAATACCAATTCCACATTGTATTCTGAAGAGAGAATGGAAATTTAAAAATAATGTTCAGTAACTTTCCCTGTGTGCCCATAGTCAACCAAGGATTTCTGTGTCTGCTTAACCCCGCCTTGATCCAACTAAGAACTTGTTCCTTCATAGAAAATAATCTCTGTTCCAACATAAGAGGAAGCAGTGTGAATTCTTTATTTTTAGCTAGGCTGCATATCATGAATCCTTGCCATGCTGAGGAATTGTGCTACTGATTCTTTCTATTAAAGACCATTTGGGGCATTTGAATTAAGTAACCTGCTCTTCATGCTAACTAATACGGATAGATTCTTACCATTTTCCAGTACCTCATGTAAATATTTCCATCTCCTATCAAATAAAACTAGTATTTCTGGACTCTTTTAATATACTTCAAGAAGCTTTTATGTTTGTTTTGGAATGTTTTAATTTTCACTTTAGTGATTTTTAGCTAAAATGTTACTCTTTTACTCGACAAGTTAATTTTGAGTGGCGTGAGAAAAACTCATGTTTCAAAACCAGATGAGATTATCCCTGTGTGATGTTGCACTTTGCACTCTTTGCAGTTAGCAAATATAAATGAAATGCACAGGGATAGCGTTCGTGGCATTTTTTCAGATATACCATAGGAGTGGAAAGTGGCTGCACAGGAAATGAAAATATGCAAATGGATAACAGGCATATAAAAAGGTACCCAGCATCACTGATCATCAGAGAAATGCAAGTCAAAAGTACAATGAAGTATCATCTCACCCCAGTAAAAATGGCTTTTATCCAAAAGAGGCAATAATGACTGCTGGTGAGGATATGGAGAGAAGGCAGTCCTCAAATACTGTTGATGTTCCCATGGAACTACGATGGAGAGCAGTTTGGAGCTTCTTTAAGAAACTAAAAATAGACCTACCCTACTGCTAGGTAAATACCCCGAAAAAAAGGAAATCAGTATATTGAAGATATACCTGCACTCCTATGGGTTTCGTTTGTTTGTTTGAGATGGGGTTTCACTCCCATAGCCCAGGTTGAAGTGCAGTGGCGTGATCTCAGCTCACTGCAGCCTCAACCACCCAGACCCAGGTGATCTTCTCACCTCAGCCTCCTGAGTAGCTGGGACTACAGTGTGGCACTACTGCACTCAGCTAATATTTTATATTTTTAGTACAGACGAAGTCTTACCACGTTACCTAAGTTGGTCTTGAACTCCTGGGCTCAAGCAATCTGCCTGCCTTGGCCTCCCAAAGTGCTAGGATTACAGGCCAGAGCCACAACACCCAGCCTCCTATGTTTATTTCAGCACTGTTCACAATAGCCAAGATTTGGAAGCAACCTAACTGTCCATAAACAGATGAATAGATAAAGAAAATGTGGTATGCATACCCAGTGGAGTACTATTCAGCCACAAATAAGAATGAGATCCTGTCATTTACAACAATATGGATGAAACTGAGGTCATTATGTTCAATGAAATGAGCTAGTCATAGAAACACAAACTTCATACGTTCTCTTTCATTTGTGGAAGTTAAAAATTAAAAGAATTGAACTCATGGAGATCGAGAGTAGAATGATGGTTACCAGAGGCTATGAAGGGTTGTGGTGGAGGGGAAAGAGAATGGTTAATGGGGACAAAAACACAGTTAGGTGGAATTAATAAGATGTAGTATTTGATAGCAAAATCGGGTGACAATAATCAAAAATAATTTATTCTACATTTTAAAATAACTAAAAGAACAAAATTGGATTGTTTGTACCAAAAAGAAAAATAATAAATGCTTGAGGTAGTGAATATTTCATTTGCCCTGATGTGATTACTATGAATAGTACACTTATATCAAAATACCTTATGTAAAAATATATACACCTACTATGTACCCACAAAAATTAAAAATTAAAAAATCAAAATTAATGCCTTTGATAAGCAGAGAAATTTTCAAACTGATACGTAACTACTGTCCAGTAAATGTTCGATGTTATTATAATTTGTCACTGTATCCACCTTCAACACCTGTGACCTCAGTGTTTTCATAATCTGGTTATATCTGCATATTCATTTCTAGTTACCAAATAAAATTCCAAAACTCGGACCTAGTAAGATCAGTCCCACAGTGCCATAAGCCACCTATCTTGTTTGCATTTTTCCCAAGAATTTGAAAGTACGCACTGACAATATCAATATATTATTACTGTAAGAATTAATAATGATGCATGAAATACTTTGATCCACTGGGGGACAGAGGTTATACAAGATTTTATCAATTTCCGGTGGCGTCATGTGCTCCTCTCGCTGAGGTTGTGGGCCTTGATTTAAGTAGCTCTCCCTTCATTGACTTCAATCACTTTTGGTTCTGAAGGTATTTATTCCCATTGCTAGTGTTACTGCAGCACCCACTATAGGAGATAGACAATAAATGATCCAGAAAATAGTTTCTCTCCTAAACAATCACTTGTAACTCCTGGTAACATTGGCCATGAAATAAACTCTCCCAATCCCACATGAGCAGGGGCTGAAAGAATTCAGGGTGGGCCAGATGGAAATTACATCCTGAACCTACAAGAAATTTAATATACTCAGCCTCTCCGGTTTCCTTTTTTTTTTTTTTCCTTTTGGTTTACATGGGAACCTGTGTTTGTAATGGAGTTTTGTGTTAACCAGCTGCAGAGAGAGTCCCCATTGCCTGTGCCTTCCCAGTGCTACAGAACTCCTTTTCCTAACATTTATTCAAGCCATGCTTTATGGTTTAATACACCTTTTAATTGATTTTAGTCTTTCCCTACCAGAGGCAATGTTTGGGTGCTTTGTTTATTTGTTGGTTGCCTGGTTGGTTGTTTTGGGTTTGGGTTTACTTGTTAGTTTTGCCCACATTTTATCCCCACTGTATCTAACAATGTCCTAGATCCTGATAGGCTTTTAAAAAATATCTGGTTGATTGACTACTTAATCAAGTTCTCATGTTCTCTAAGGGTTTCTAAGATGACATGCTTTCCAAATATTCATTTTTTCCTCTTCTTTCCTTTCCCTAATCCCTATGCCTTACAGAACAAATGGCCTTGTTGGGTTTAACAGATTTCTAAAAACTGGATTAATCAACACACCTCCACATCCAGCACTATGATCACCACAATCTTTGTCTTTTTGTTAGAGAAACCCTATCCCTTCTATTTTTTCTCCTGTTACATGGTTTAAATTTATCTTATGTGTTATCACTGACCTTGTGCTATGGAAGGAACTATGTGGGCAAAATCACTCTTTGGCTTTCTACATAACAATTTTTTTCAGGGTTGTTTTCTCTTTCCTATGAGGGAAAGTTTGTGCCATCTCTAAAATATTGCAAATGGTTCTCCCAGTCTTCCTCTTACCTGGCTGTGTTTCTGGCCAAAGTTGAGAATATGGAGAAGGCGGCTCATGGTCCCTCAAGTAGCCTACCATACAATGGAGAGCACATGCGTGGACAAAAATTACAATGTGATGGGAGAGATGCTATCATGGAGATCTGTATGAAGTGCTGTGAGATAACAAGAGAAACATCCAGATCTACCCCTCAACACACAAACACACACACACAAACTCAAGGGAGAAGTCACAGGAAAAAAAGAACTTTAAAATGACAACTGGAGTCATAAGTATGCATTTGCCGGGCATAGGCATTCTTCGTAGAGAAAGCAGACTGTAAGCAATAGAGGGGGCAGCCTGCTCAGCTGATATGAGTAATTCAGTGGGATGTGTATGTGTGTGTGTGTGCAGGTGTTTATGAAGAAGTGTTTATGAAGGTGTTAGGAGATTAAATATTGAAAGATGAGAATAGACAGGTTAGCATAGTTCAACTAAATATCTTTTACTCTATCCTGTGGGCAATCAGAGGCTGTTTTATATTTACTGGTGAGAAAGATTTCTGGCATAAAGCAGGGAACTGATCAGTGAAGAATGATATTAAAAGCAGAGCAAATTATACAGCACTTGAAGCAAGAGATGGCATGCATTGACTAGCTGATGCTACAACAGAGTCAGTGGAGACGAAGATATTTTGGAGGCATGTTAACAGGACTTGATGATGGTTTGAGTGGGTACTGGATGTAAGGTGAGGGGAGGCATCTTGCACAATGTCTAGGATCACAGAGAGGATGCTAGAGGAGTAAATTTGAGGAGAATATAAGTTTAGTAGTGAAACAACAGGTGAAAATATCCAGGTGGAATCAATGTTTTTATTTGAAAAGCAATGGAAGAATCTGGTTGGAGAAATAAATTTGAAACTCATCAGCAACTGAGCACAGATGGAGGCACGTAAGAAAATGAAATTATCCTTGCAGAGTAGCAAGAAAAAAGAATTAAGTTTAAGTGTTTTGCTCTGAGCTACAATGTAAACAAGACTACTTTACAACTGCTTTATTTTTACTTTCATGTAATTTTTTACACATCTTTTGGAGGGTAAACTTCACCATATCCATTAATAATCCTTGGTTATTTTAAAATGGAAAAAAAAGAATGAAATTCTGGTGAATCTCCATCTGTAAGGTATAGATGGAGGAAGTAGAGCTACAAAGTACACTGAAAATTGGCCAGAGAAATAGAAAAGAATTCATGTAAAAATGAAAGTTGGAGCATAAAGTGGTAAACAATATAAAATGTCATAAAGAGGGTCAGGTAAAAAGAGGAACAATTTTCTTTTTAGTTACAACATCTTGAAAGGCTTCGATGATGGTTGCTAGAAAAATTTTAACAGAGTAGTGGTGTGTGAGGCCAAAGTGCAATGATTATTAATGTCAATAGAAGAGAAGGAATAGAGATATCTAGACAGTAGTTCTATGGGGAAACTGAGTCTAGGAGGGTTTCATCTTAAAGATGAATAAAGAAAACTTTACCAAGACCGAAGATAACATCAATCAAGAGTAAAAAGTAGAAGATACACAAAGAAAGAATAATTTTTGGACCAAGTTCTTCAAAGAGGTGAAGAGAAGTGTGAGGTAGAACACAGAACGATGGCATGAACTTGAATAGTGATGGATACACCTCTGCTAAGGCAGAGTGAACAAAGGGACATAGAAGACGAGTGTGAAGAAAAACCAGAAAGTTAAAAACATTTGCTTCCAATAACCTTTATTCTCTGGTGAAAGTAAACACAGAGCTAGACGGAAGATGGAGTGGCAATGGCTTCTAATAACCACGTGAGGAATTACAGATAGGGGGATGAGAGAATGACTAAGGCTCCAAAGAGAATCGTTTTGAGTTCACAGCTAGTGACAGCAGATGACCCTAACGCAATGTGTTAAATCTGGTCTCCAGATGTATGAACTTCAGGCTGGCATTGGGCCAGAAGATGATAGCTGGCTCTGTCCTGTGAAGGAGGTGTGGGTAGGAAAATGTTCATAGCAGATGCACTTGAACAGGTAAGGGATGGGAATCCCAACAGGCCGAAGACACAACACAGAAATAGGAGGTTCTAAGGCATGTCTGGAAGCATCTTATTTCTTCTATCTTTACTTTTTTCCACAGTGATGGGATTCTCCTTATCAAGGCCCAGCTTGTTTATTGAAGTCATGCTAGAGAGCAAGCCATGTAATTCTTGCTTCCAGGAAATATTTTTTTCTGGGAAAGTATGGAAGGAATCTGTGTGCTCTGTGAGCTGCCCTGGCCTGACCACACAGCTGCTGGCTCTGTCAAAAACCAAGAGGATGTTCAGATGTTTCCCTAAGGCAAAGATACATATTGGGCATATCCAGCAGTTTATTTATCTAATAAAATAATCACACATAGTTCTCCTACTATGGGCCACAACTCTTTGAGCACTTTGTAAATATCAATTAATTTAACACCCAGAACAACCCTCCAAGGTGAGTACTGTCATTATCCCCATTTCACATATAGGGAAGCTGAAGTCTAGAGAAGTTAGGTGTGGTGTCTACAGAGTCAAATGGGGTAAGATACAGGAAGGGATTTGAACCTAGACAGTCCAGCTCTGGAGTCTGGATTCTTACTATTCCAAGCTGTCTTTTTATAAGCAAATAGTTAAAAGTTGTAAAATTCTGTGTGGTGGGAATTTTCTAACTACTCCAATTCCTTCCTATTACACTATCACCAAACATTTCATTAGAATTGGCAACTTAATAATTTCAATTTTGTTATCTTCTTTAAAGACATAAAGGTGTAGAATAAAGGTGATCATTTTTATTTTAATGTCACAGAATGTTTTTTCCTTCAGCCTGAAATATCCACGTCTTTGATTTCCATGAGTCACAGAACATTCATGTGTTCCCTGGATGTCAGCCCTATTTTAACTCCCTTTGTTTCCAGAGCAGGTGTCTACACAGTTGGTCATGGTGACCTCTGTTTGCTCTGGGAGCCTTTTTGAATAGAAGGTAGTCTACTATTAGCCAGTATTCCACTTGGCAAAGCCAAACACATGTCAAGCCTGCTTGGAGATATATACATATATATCTAGCAAATTTGATTTTCCTTATTCTTAGCCAGTTATATATCTGTGTATACATTAATTGTTATAAGTTTAATTTTTCCATTGTCCTACATATGTGTATTTGTGTCTGGAAATGAATATCTTCCATTTAAAATTCAAAGACATTGTTTCCTTAGTTAACAGATTACTCTGTCTTCACAGAGATGTTCGTTTGATTTTCTAGAGAAGTAGTTCCGGGATTTTGAATGTTTTGTATTTTGAACACTGAGCCAAACTCTGACCACATTTTTTTTTTAATGGAAACACTTTTGACGAAAAGATAAAGCATTATGTTAACCTGTAGCCTTTGGAGTTGAAGTCTAAACAGAAGTATAAAGCATGAATTGGCTAATTATTTCCCACTTCTGAGTTAGTTGGCTTTTTACTGTTAGCTGTAAGAGTCACAGAGCTCACAAAATTCTGTCTCCCCCTAACCAATGAGTAAGAAATGATGAGTTGTTTAATATAATACAAATCAAATTATAGAATGTTGCCCAAAAAATGACAACAGCAGTTTGATAATGGAGCAATTAAAGTTTAATTAAGAAAAATACATTTTTGATTTGGCAGATAATTGAGATATCTTCTACTATGATGTTGGAAAAAATATAAAAGATTAAAAATTTTTAAGTGAAAATGAAGAGTAGAAAATAAAATCTCTAAGCACAAAAACATTCTTAGTTTCCTCAGTGCAGTAGAAAGGCCAGCTTGCCTGAAGCAAAATGTACAAAAGTAGTTCTGAATACTAGCATTCATAGCAGATCTATGACTTAAACTTTTGATAGCATTGTTCAGGAAAAATCCATGACCCCAGAATATAGGTGAGAATCTCATTAGTAATGATTAATGATTGATATGAGTACAGTAATTTGCCTTTTGCAAAGTTATTTATTCATTTAATTAAAAATTATCTGTTGATCATTTACCATGTGCACAGCACTGTGTTAGATAATACAGCAACAAGATCTTTACTCCAACTGAATTTCCATCTACCCAGGAAGACGAAGCATGACATGTCATTTCAAATGTGATTATGTGTATTATGAAAGGCTAAGTACAAATTGCTATGGTGGCAAATGCTACAGGGGACTTAGTCTTAGGGCACATAGACTTTGTCTACATGCTAATAAAAGATGGTTCTTTAAATGTTAGTGTGCTTACAGCAAAAGAAACTACCATCAGAGTGAACAGGCAACCTACAGAATGGGAGAAAATTTTTGCAATCTACTCATCTGACAAAGGGCTAAAATCCAGAACCTGCAAAGAACTCAAACAAATTTAAAAGAAAAAAAACAAACTACCCCATCAAAAAGTAGGCAAAGGATATGAACAGACACTTCTCAAAAGAAGACATTTATACAGTCAACAGACACATGAAAAAATGTTCACCATCACTGGCCATCAGAGAAATGCAAATCAAAACCACAATGAGATACCATCTCACACCAGTTAGAACGGTGATCATTAAAAAGTCAGGAAACAACAGGTGCTGGAGAGGATGTGGAGAAATAGGAACACTTTTACACTGTTGGTGAGACTGTAAACTAGCTCAACCATTGTGGAAGACAGTGTGGTGATTCCTCAAGGATCTAGAACTAGAAATACCATTTGATCCAGTCATCCCATTACTGGGGATATACCCAAAGGATTATAAATCATGCTGCTATAAAGACACATGCACACATGTATTTATTGAGGCACTATTCACAATAGCAAAGACTTGGAACCAACCCAAATGTCCATCAGTGACAGACTAGATTAAGAAAACGTGGCACATATACACCATGGAATACTATGCAGCCTTAAAAAAGGATGAGTTCATGTCCTTTGTAGGCATGTGGATGCAGCTGGAAACCATCATTCTCAGCAAACTATCACAAGAACAGAAAACCAAACACCGCATGTTCTCACTCACAGGTGGGAACTGAACAATGAGAACACTTGGACACAGGAAGGGGAACGTCACACACCGGGGCCTGTTGTGGGGTGGGGGTGGGGGGAGGGATAGCATTAGGAGATACACCTAATGTAAATGACAAGTTAATGGGTGCAGCACACCAACATGGCACATGTATACATATGTAACAAATCTGCACGTTGTGATCATGTACCCTAGAACACAAAGTATAAAAAAAAAATTAGTGTGCTTAAAAGCTCTATACCCATCTAATTGTAGCTATACATTACAGCATTCATCACATTCTATGTGTATGTAGACCTATTCCACCAAACATTGTTCTTAACTCTGATTACATAATAAGTGGTCTGCAGGGAAGCCCAAGCAAAAATGTATTTTTTTAAAAAGCTTCCCAGGTTATTCTACCACACAGCTATGATCAAGAACCACAACTCTAGGCCACAAGCTGCTTAAGGACAGAGATACCGGTTGTCCTGAACTTTATGCCTAGCATCTGGCATGGGAAGCTATCGAGATTTGGTGTACAATAAACGCTTTTACACTGAACTGAACTGATTAGAAATGCCCTGGAAATGCATTATAAACTGCTTCCTCAAGAGAGAAAATCTCAATATTGCATGTCCCTCTTTCATTTCTACTCCAGCAACATAAACATGATGAAGACACCCATACCAACCCGGTGAGTCATCTGCCTGTTCTCTCAGGGGGACCAAAAAATTAAAAGCATATTATTAAATAACTACAAAAAATTTGGATTAGGAAATATCCTAATTCAGCCCTGGCCTGTCTAGTCCACTCAGTTCTCAATGCACATGCCAACTATTGCTAAAACTATCTGTTCCCTTCTAGACATGGATGATCCCATCAAACAACCATGAGCCGAATTTGCTAACCATCAGCCTGCAAAAATACAGAGTCTGACTTTTCACCTGACCAATCCTATCAGCACTTCATGCCAGCCATAAAGACAAAAAAGTCCAGTCAGCTGAACTCTGTGAATGGCTGAACTTATTGAACTGCCTAGATATTCTGGTCAGGAAGACACAGTCTAAGGCTTCCCCATCAACACAAATTTCCATGGAAACCAAACCCGGAGATAGAGTACATGTACTTTATTTTAGGTCCAGTGGTTGTCATGAGGCCTCCCCTGTGTCAGTCAAGGTTCTTGGTATCCAGGCCAGTGCTTTGCTCCATGGCTGGCTATCGTTTGAGCCATCACTTTAACCAGGCTCAGACAGCACTTACTTTGAATAGACTCCAAAGAGTTTTCCATGGAGAACTTATGTCTATAGAACTGTCTGCTCACCCAGACTTCATAAACCCTTTGTCTATCCAGACAGGAAAAAAAATCAACATTGCACTGTTATTAAATTCATTGAGTATTATTTTATTCTTTTTAAAAAATACAGCTGCATTCCTCTCTTACCACAATATATCTGGAACTTGAAATGTTATATCTGCTTTTTAAAACCATTTTAAGAATATCAATGACTTATATCCTAAATAGCCAAATATAAATTAACCCTTATTTTTCATAACAGTCCAGAGTGTTATGAAATGAAAAATTATGGTTTACTGTGAAATGTTACTCTCTGACTTTTGTAAACTCAGATTTGGGCACATCAGGCCCTCCACTATTTAATGGAAGTAAAAGTGTAGGTTTACCTTCACATTGATGATATCAATCCCTATTAAAAGTGAAATCAAATTTTGTGCTTTCAACATTCACATCTTTTTTTCCTTGCCTAATGTGTTAGGAGGAATTCAATTCAGTGCAGGACACGGAAATCACACTGAGGGTTTTAAGCAAGGACAGATTAAAATAGGAAATTTGTTTCTGACAAAATTATTGAAAAGGCTTGAAAAACGGCTCCAGGCTGGACCTCGTGGAAGGACTTCAAAAACAATTAAAACTGGCCGGCCGCAGTGGCTCACGCCTGTAATTCCAGCACTTTGGGAGGCTAAGACGGGCGGATCACGAGGTCAGGAGTTCCAGACCATCCACGCTAACACAGTGAAACCCGTCTCTATTGAAAATACAAAAAAATAGCCGGACACGGTGGCGGGCACCTGTAGTCCCAGCTACTCGCGAGGCTGAGGCAGGAGAATGGCGTGAACCGGGGAGGTGGAGCTTGCAGTGAGCCGAGATCGCGCCACTGCACTCCAGCCTGGGCGACAGAGCGAGATTCCATCTCAAAAAAAAAAAAAAAAAAAAATTAACACTGACTCTTTAAGGTGGTTGCTAGAGCTATGATAGAAGGGAGATGTTCCACTTCATGGCTCCAGTGTCCTTCCCACATCCAAAAAGCTAGAGAATGAACACTGCCAGCAGTGATTCTGAGACTGGAAGGCCAGATCATGACGCCAGCACCTCTGCCCCTGCTTCTTGACACCATGGAAGTTTGAGAATGGACAGTGGAGTGCTGAATTAAGGAGACCTCCTGTCTTCATGATCTCACTGGCCAGCAGCAACAGCTAAAAGCTACAAAAGGATGGCTTCTCCCTCACATCTGCCTTTCAGATTTCATGGAAATCAATCTAACTGGTGGATCTTCATTTCTTCTAAACCGCAGCTGCAATCATATCTGAGAAATTTAATAATTTTTCAACCTCTTCAACTAGAGGAAAGTTGTGAGTGTATAAATAATTTTTCAATCTCTTCAACAAGAGGAAGTTGTGAGTATATAAACACCTATATAAACAACATAAAAGAGACACAAAGTAATATTCATTGTTTTATTTACACATTCAAGTTGGATATAGATAGAAGATGACAAAGTCTGATGACCAGAGGCCCCAGTTTCAACATTTTTAAAAGGAAACTGAGGTCATGCCAATCCTAAATACCATGCATTCAGATTATGGTTTCAAGTTCAAATAACAGCTAATGACTCAATTCACATATATTCAGAAAGACAGCCAAAAATCACCCCAGAATAAAACTCCCATGTCTCCACTATTTGACCTCTGTACCATTCAACTTCACTTAGATGTCTAATTTTTGCCTTGAAACTGCATAAACTCAATCTTCAAAAGTTTATTGTTCTGTAGGACAACCAGAAATTTACACTCAGTTAAGAAACATAAGATGCAGTTGTCTTTTAGCATGTCCATTCTTCTGAATGTATATCACTCATAATAATAATAACCGATACCTCAAAGCAAATAAAGTATTTTATGATGTGGCTTAGTGGTTTTATTTATGCCTCCTCAGGAAGCCAAGAGACCACAACACAAATCTGAAAAAGAATTAGCCTCTGTTTCTGATTAAACACGTATTGCTTAAAGCTATAGCAAGTGAAAAAAAAAAAGTTTACTGCTAATTCATACAAGCAGTATTTTTTTCTGGACCCTTTATATAATGAAAGCTATGAAAATAGTGGCAAAGGATAAAAGAAATTAAACACAATTTAATTTCTTCATTTTGAAATGCAGTCAGTAAATGTTTTCATTCATACCCCTTTGGATTTTCTTATCTATCCTGTGCACCAAGGAAATAAAATGTATCCAGAAAGGTCAATTGATAAATGCTTATTAAGTTAAAGCATGTTTAAGCTAAAATCTTAATCCTAGAATTATTTGTTTGGTGGAAATTCAATAGGGCAAGTCTTATTAACAAAAATCATGTGGCTAATCATTAGTGTTTCATCTTTAAAACTACTTTTAAGCTAACAAGAACATTTCTCACAGTTTGCAGGTTGATTCAGTAATGTACCTTTGACCTTCATGAGCCACTCACTTATAACCCTCCTTTTCAAATCTCCTAGCTTCTAAGTCTGCAATCAGAGAACACATACACAGAAGGAGTCTTAGGTGTTATGCTCACAGTGCAACTCCTTATATATTCAATTTAAAAATCTAAAAGTGCCTCTTAAAGCTATTTAACTTACAAAGTCTTGATAAAATGCACATAGATGTTGGTGAAGATACTTACTCATTCCAGACACATGATTTAAATAGTCAAGCTCTCATAGTATGCACACAAACAAAAGCTGGAAAAATTTAGAAAACATTTATTTTTTTTAAAACAAGGTCTTGCTCTGTTGTCCAGCCTGGAGTGCAGTGGTGCAATCATAATTCACTGCAGCCTTGACTTTCTGGGCTCACATGGTCCTCCCACCTCAGCCTCCCAAGCAGCTGTGACTACTTTTTTTTTTTTTTTTTTTTTTTCCCAGACATGAGGTCTCACTATGTTGCTCAGCCTGCTCTGAAACTCACGGGCTCACGTGATCCTCCCACATCAGCCTCCCAAAGTGCTGGGATTACAGGCATGAGCCACTGTGCCCTGCCCCAACTATTTGGATCTTTAGTTCCCAAAATACCAAGTATCTGCATATACAAACATATCTGTATATTGGTGATTTTAGTTTTCATTTGAAAGTTTTCCATAAAAACCACAATCTTAGTTTTCTTAACTATGTGCCCTTAGTTGTGAATAATAATTTTGATAATGTTACTATCCCTTTAGGAAAATATTTAGCATAGGAACTCTGAGAAATATATCTTGTCTGTTGCAGTTGACTACGTCTGCAAGAAGAAGAGGATTTGGAAAAGATATTTCAGTAATTCAACATAGCCAACAACTTATCATTGTATAAGTATTAACACACTAGTAAGACAACTAATCTTATTTTATGTACCACAATATACTTAATGAGTAAATTTAACTAAACCTATCACAGTAAAGGGTAAATGACTACTCCACTCCTTTTACATTTGAAGGGGGCCCAGTAATGCTCACTTCAGTGCAGGGGCTCTGAGGTCTCCACACTCATTCCTCAAAGAGTAGCAGGGTACAAACTGAGTATTGAATTTGGAAGGGGAAACTGAACACATGTTTCCCAGCCTCTTCCTGGTTCCTCAATCTAGGAAGTGTAAGGCTTGCAAGTAGCATGAATTTTCCTATGTGCCATTTTGCTCCATGCTGTAAAGGATCTTGTCTCTATTGAGGAAACTTGTGGTTTCCAGGACTGCTGGAATTGGCAATCATACTCTCCAAAAGAAGATTTACTAGGTTAAAAAAAATGTGGTAATTTGCTCCACATCTTTTTTATCTTTTGTCTTCTCACTTGGTTCAGAACTTAGGCAGTTTAATAGAGTTCTCTTTATTGGACCCACTTGAGCCTCATATAAGATTTAATTTTAAATCATCTGAAAGAGAGTCTGAGGCACCCAAGAAGCCTCTAGTTCATTAATCTGCTTGACTTTCCAAATCTATGTGAAGTAGCCAGAATCTATGTGCATAGATCTACCTATATAAAAGCCCTTCTGTAATTACAATCTCTACCTGGGCTTTTTTTTTTTTTTAAAGAAGAAATAGAAATGGGAAACTCAACCAATCTACATTTTTTTCTTATACAGCTCATCATAGAAATATATAGATATACATAAATAACTATATACATAGTTACAGAAATAACTTTTCATTTAAAACACTATTAAAATCAGAACACATATTTAATATACATTAAAAGGTCACAGGCTTAATATAGTTTTCTGTTGCTCTCTAATGAAAGGTGCATGAGAGACTTATTTACAAGGTTTCTTAATTTCAGCATTGGTTGCTTACTCTGCCCAAAATCATGAGTAATTGATGAAGGCCTATTTTGTTAATTATGTGAAGATCTGTTTTAATTGTGCATTCTGGCATTTTTATACAAAACAAATTGAAATCGTGATTTAGGAATTTTCTAGTAAACTTGATCAAAGTAGGCCACCAAGCTTATTAATTCAGGCAAAGAAAGAGGCGCTGGTTATCAGAATTGATCAAATGAGTGATGGTCAACAAATTCCTACTGTTTTGTGTACTATGGACACATAGTCTAGGAATTTACCCTAACTTCTCTTCTTCTCCATGAAATATATGAGAAATTGCCTGTCTCCAAGGCCAAAACTAAAAGCTACTTAAATTGATTACAGATGCTTATGTATCTCAAGATTAATGCACTGTGGATACAGAACTATCAACCCAGACTTCATAACCAAATCAACTGAAGCTCATATGGCACACACCTGTGGAATTCTGGACAATCTATGTGCTTTCAATTCCACATCATCCTCAAAGTCAAAGGATTCCCCCATGTAAATAGCTTGTCTCCTTTGCAAAGTTAAAAAAATACATTTTGCTTCATCTTTGCAATTAAAAACAAAATGAATATACATCTGGATAAGCAAACAGAAATCTGAAAAGTTCAATGACTGCATAACCTTGGGAATAAAGCGCAGTTTCACTGGATTTTATATGAATGTCTGGACTACACAATCTTTTTTACCTAAATAATATTATTCAAAGGACATTTTACTATTAATAACATCTCGAACCATTAGACAGCAGTTTCAAGTGTCACTCTTCATGTGTTTTCTCAATATTCATCTACTTATCTACTCACACATTTATTCAAAAAATGGTACTATTCAGTGATTAATGACACAAAATTCCTAACTTCAGCATTTATTCTCTCCAGCAAAACAACAGTCACTATTAAGTGGAAAAAGCGGTACAAAACAAATGTGTGTACGAGATATTAGAGAAGCAGAGAAAAGGGTACTTAACTCATTGGGTGGGGGTTCTTGGGGAGGAGAAATAACATCTGACCTTGATTTTGAAGGATAAGTAGAATAGTAAGAGTCAATTAGGTATGTGGGGAGGAGAGTCATCATGGCATATAACGACAGCATTATGACCAAAACAGTGTTAAGAAGTAAAGTGTATTTGAGGAACTGAAAATAGTTCAATACATTTAAAAAAGGGTGGCAAGGAGAAAACCCCTGGAGAGGCAGACAGGAAGTGCCACTTTACTTGTGATGTCTACAAGTTTGAATTTTAGTCAGAAGGGAATTTGAAGCCAGAGTAAATGGAAATAATTGACACATTTGGACAATGGACTAAAAGTATAGGCTGAAATAGGGCATGGGGTATGAGATAATTGGTGGCCTCCTCTATGGAAACATGGCAGATGGAAGATTCCTTTAACTATATTGCAATACAGAGAAAGGAGCAGGTTTTGTAGGGGGCTGGTGAGTTAATTTTGTGTGTGGGGGGGGGGAACGGAGTCTCGTTCTGTCACCCAGGCTGGAGTTCAGTGGTACTATCTCGGCTCACTGCAATCTCCACCTGCCGGGTTCAAGCAATTCTCTGCCTCAGCCTCCCGAGTAGCTGGGATTACAGGCGCCGAGACACCACACCCAGTTAATTTTTGGATTTTTAGTAGAGACGGGGTTTCACCATCTTGGCCAGCCTAGTCTTGAACTCCTGACCTCGTGATCCACCCACCTTGGCCTCTCAAAGTGCTGGGATTACAGGCATGAGCTACCGCGCCTGGCTGAGTTAAATTTTTTACGTGTTGCTTTAAAGATGCTAGAGGGCCATCCATGTAGAGATGTCCTCTAAGAACATGTTTATAGCAGTCTAGATCTCAAAAGTGAGTTTGAGGCAGAAAATCAGCCCCATTCATAGACCTAAAAAATGAATCACTTTCTGAAAGCTAATTTAAGAGTGTCACAAAATGACATCTGATGCAAAGCGTTTCTCCGAGTGGTCTACATTTTATAATATTTCATTGGAGGTCATTCCTTCAAAGGCTTCAGAAAAGTGGTAAAATTATATTAATCTATTTAGGACATTAACTTGTCTGGGTAGAAAACACATTAGCTACCCTAATTAGCTTATCATCTTTCACCACTTTCAACCATCTAAATGCTCAGGAAATTGGATACAGGTAGATATATATTTTTTTTTACCAGAAAGGAAGGGTAAAAGCAGAAGCATTTTGTAAGACCTTTCTTAACAAGCAAGTGTGTATTGCAAGGGGGCTCTGGGAAATGAGGCCTGCTGCAGGAGGGGAGGGAGGAGACACAGGATGCACAGGAAAGACAATGGCAAGTACCAAAGAAAAACATCCTTGATTTCTAAAATTAGAAAATAGCATCAGTGACTGAAAAGGACCATGTACAAAGTCTGTGGGGTTTTTTCACTGATTATTATAACCAATTGCAGCTTCCATTACCATTTTCCAAATCTGCTATCTCTTGGGTTCATAGTTTGCTAAAGCTTTGGCCCCCAAAGGAACATTCTATCTCCTATTCTATACTAACTTCCCTAGCCAACATTTCTCCCTCAAGCAATGCATTTTTTTCTGCATTGCATGCATGAAATTTACAAAGCATATATCCCACATGTTAAAAACCACAATGCTTATATTAAAAGCAAGAGAGAGAAATAATGCACAAAACACTGAAAGGAAAACAAAAATTGTCCCCAGAAATAACTTGCCAAAAATGTAACCCTAGAGTCCTAAGTGGGGCTGGAAAGCAGAAAATGTTCATCTCAAACACCTTTACCTCTTTTTTACCCTCCTTAGGAACGTCCAGAATGTCTCAGGTCCTTATGAATTCCTAACTTCTTGTTCAAATTGACTCACAGAAAAAAAAATGCCCAATAAACTCATCCATGCTAAGTAATAAATTTGTCATACATTTTTACATTAATACATCATGAATGTTATTTTCTGACACATACATTAAAACACCAAAACAATATATACAATAAGGAAATCCCAATCATTTAAATAATGGAGAAGAAGTGACCAGGTGTCCCTTTAAATCATGTGTGTGCCTACACAAGCTGGCTCCCTTCGGTGTACTTATTGTTCATCGTGAGAAGCAACAGCTTCCTATCATCTGGACCAAGTGCAGGGAGAATGAAAGAAAAGCTGACTGTAACAGGGAGTGACAATAAATCATCATTCAGAGTCTGAAGGTGACAGTGTCTTTGCTGCACTTGTAATCCCTCTCATGATACTGGAGAGGACAGAGGGAGAGTTAAAAACAGTGGACATGTTCATCTCCAAGCAGCCTAACTGTGATGTTTCTAGGGAGAAGCAGTTCTTAAAACATCTTCTTCTGAAATTCTCTGAAATAGTAGTGCCTCACAGCGTCAATAATGGAGTAAGGGATTAGGAGGATAAATGGATATAACAGAATGAGACAAAGTCATGCTTTCAGGAAACCTACATCTCAGAGGTGAAGAAGATGGCAAGCAAGAAGCTCAAATAACAAGATAATTAAGGATGATAAAATAGGGGGAGCTCTTCATGGGAAGAGATGTGAGGAGACATGAATCTAAAAATGAGACAGCGATGTCAAACACAGTGAAACATAAAAGTGCTCAGGCAAATAAATGCGACACGCAAGGACCCTGAGCTGGTCTCTGGGCCTCCCCAACCAAGACTAAATACCTACAGCCTTCACTCCCTGATGTAAGCTGTACATTGGGACCAAAAAAATATATATGCCATTTGTAGAAATCATTAACAGCCAAACTGTTTTGGCTGTTTATACTAACAAGATTTGTCAATAGCTTGTGGATAGTTTTACATATGATGCAATTTGATATGGTTTAGCTGTGTCCCCACCCAAATCTCACATTGAACTATAATAATCCCTATGTGTCAAGGGCAGGGCCATGTGGAGATAATTGAATCATGGGGGTGGTTTCTCCCATACTGTTCTTGTGTACTGAATAAGTCTCATGGTATCTGATGGTTTTATAAGAGGGTGTTCCCCTGCACAAGCTCTCTTGCCTGCTGCCATGTAAGACGTGACTTTGTTCTCATTCACCTTCCACCATGATTGAGAGGCCTAGCCAACCATGTGGAACTGTGAGCCAATTAAACTTCCTTTCTTTATAAATTACCCAGTCTCAGATATGTCATTATTAGCAGTGTAAGAACAGAGTAATACACAATTTAAGTAATGTATAGGTAACATTTTTCCTGGATCAATCTACACAGACTTTGGATGAGAGTAAGAAGGATGACAATGGCCTCTTCTCTTTAGAGTTGAGGAAGTGACTATAACAAAAGCTAAACATCAATTTGCCAAGGAAAAATTCAAAGTTAGCAAGGATATTCCAGAGAACAGTACCAGCCGGTTCTGCTGACACCAAATGTAGTGGGGAAATAAAGAGAGACTAATTTGTATTTATGAAATAGGGAAAGCAAACTACCTTGGGGATGAGTATTTTCTTATTCCCAGTAAACGACCCTTTTGTGGGAAATCACAACAGTCAGCAGAGAAGTAGGAGAAAACAGAAGTCTTCAATTCCCTCAAAAACACTTTCCTTGACGTAAAAGGAGCTTCGTTTGTTCTCTTACTGCAGTCACAGCAGGATGAAACCATATCATAATTCTTAATTCCAGGAAATTTAGGACAAATTATGAACAAGCTATTCTTTTAAAACAGCTGCTACTTTTAGTGTCTTTATAATTATTTAACTTCCTGGAAAGAATAACATATACAACTCTTCATCTTCCAAACTAAAATGTTTGGGCTTTTTAAAAATGTTTAAGTAAATGTTAGAGTTGTTTTAATAAAAACATGCCAAATTTACCTTCTTCTACCCACAGTGTTTACAGGTTCTTCTGTATCACTATATTACCCCCCCAAAAAAATGGCCCTGACGGAAAGAAAAAGTAAAAGTGGGGGCTTTGAAAATTATCTATTACAATAACTTTATATTTTGGTAATCATATATATATATATATAATATATATATATATTTTTTTTTTTTTTGAGACAGAGTCTTGCTCTGTTGCCCAGCCTGGATTGCAGTGGCATGATCTTGACTTACCACAATCTCTGCCTCCCGGGTTCAAGTGCTTCTCCTGCCTCAGCCTCCCGAGTAGCTGGGTCTACAGGCATGTGCCACCATGCCCAGCTAATTTTTGTATTTTTAGTAGAGACAGGGTTTCACCATCTTGGCCAGTCTGGTCTTGAACTCCTAACCTCGTGATCCACCCACCTTGGCCTCCCAAAGTGCTGGAATTGCAGGCGTGAGCCACCTCACTCAGCCCAATAATCACATTTTAAATAGTGATAGTGTAGTTCAACCTACTGGATTATGTTATTTCAACTCTACCCTTTCTTAGAATAGAGTAGCTACATATATTCATGGACTCTTAAGAGAATCTATACCACCTGGACATTGTGCAAGTGAGAGAACTGAATTCAGCCCAAGAATCTTCAACAACTCACCCAGGATACCACAGGGAGAAAGTGAAAATGGCTGATGAGGGAAATATTTTTAGGTGAATATTTTTGTTCAGAGAAGCAGAATAAAATTTCTCACCTGTATGGACCCAGATTTACACCCTGAAGTAAAGTAGAACCTTTTAGCTGTGCCCAGCCTTTCAGCTTGCAGCCAGGATAGATGGAAGGCATTGCACTGACTCCCAACAAAAAGAGAATCAAGGGGAAAAATCCAGTTCTGCCCCAGGCAGGCAGAGTGACAGTCCTAAGCAGAGTAGGCAAAGTTTTTTTCTGTAAAAAGCCAAACAAAATATTTTTAGTTTCTAGGGACAAGAAACAAATTATACTATATACTTTTAAAACAAGTGAGAACACAAATTCTCAGAATGTTTTCGTTGATGAAATTCAAAATACAGTGATAACTGAGTACTTTTTTGTAATATAGGTCTACTAATGAGAAAAGCTGAATTCTTTATAGGGTGTATAATGTGTCACCTAATGAGACTCAAAGGTAAAAACTGTCTCTGGTGTGTGAACCAGAGAAAACAGACAGTAAGCTGTATTCGACCCATAGGACACAGGGTACCCACCCTGGCTTTCAGTGTGGCTCTATGTGTTATTACCCAAATGTCCTCCCATCCAGTAAAGAAAAACCGGGGCCAAATTTCTTAAGACAGATGGAGTAAGATGTAATGTTTCTCAATGAGAAAATCTCTTATTATTTTAAAGCCTGTAGCAAAAACAGCAGTTGTACCACTGAAAGAGGCCACAGTGCAGCAAATTAAAACGGTGCTAATGAGAACAGCAGGAAGACCTTGAGAATCATGACAAGAATGGTGTTCACCATCAAGGGGCTCTAGAGGAATTAGGCCTTGGTCCAGCCTTTATGTAAATATCCATATTTGCTTTATGTAAATATCCATAAAGCAAAGACGTCCAAAATTGTTTTCAGGCTATGCAATTGTGCTTAGATTGTCTTACTCCAAGGCAGTGTGCTCTCGTGGAGGAAGGTCACATATTCACATTTGTATAATCTTTTTGTTGCTTCTTAAACTCTGAGTCTTTAACACTGAGATTCTTTTGCCTGTCCCAAAGCTTAGTCACTCCATTCTAATTCACCACAGGTGATCAGTCTAAGAAAGAAAGAATGCGATACAAGTGAGGAATTTTCAAGCTTTTGGAGATAAAGGGAGAATGACAGTGTGTAGTTTGATGCAAAAAGGAGCACAGAGAAAGAATATTCTCTTACCAGATATACACTTGCTGAATGGATGTTCTAGAACTCTCAGGTCATGCTACTAATACATGTTACTGATGAGGTTCAAGAAGTTTCAAGAGCCCTATGGAGATCTAAAATTGTAGGCCCTAGAAAAGTGGCTAAATTAAAATACAAGAGGAGTCTACAGATAAATTTTGCTTCTAGAAGGAATTGTGTCCATGGCTGGAGCTTGTCGGCCCAACATAGCTTACACTGTCCTCATGAGTAGTGTTAGCTTTGAGGACCTTTGTGATCACTGAGTAATTGCAGAACCTTGTGTTCACTCAGGACAGTGATTGTTGGATTTAGAATGTGTACAGCTTCCAATGACTAACTCTGCACATCACTTTCTCTGACTCCATTGTCATAATCCCAGTAGGCCCTTCTCCCATGAGAGACTAGGGAAGCTTTATCAAGAATGAAGACTATGAGATATTAGCCTACTTGCAAGCTAACATATTAGCCCCCCACAGCTTCAAGGGGATAGGCAGAAGACACTGGACTCCCAGATCAAAGAGAAAAACTTTATTATTCAAGGCACAATGAGCATCCTTATCTTCATATTTTCCCAGGTGGACACAGCACACACACTGGGTATGCATCATAGATGAACAACCTTTTGCTGGCAAAACCCCAGTTTCTAATAAAGAGCTACAGAGAATAATAAACCCAACATCTGCCCCAGATGAAGACACTGTATTTATTAGACTGGACAGTAGACAAATGCCTTTTGCATCAGAGAGAGAAATCATCTCTATCTTCAGAAGCTGTTTGCTCTACCAACATCCTTGAAAAGATAGAGTGATCATCATTGGTGCCTTTATTTGCAAGACATACATGGAGAATTGTCTCCCAACACGCCAGGACTTGCTTAAATTCATTCATGTCACATTCCCTATTAGGCTTCCAGATAGTAAATAAATCACATCAACCTAATTCTTCTCTTTCCCTTCCCTGTCTAGTACACTAACATTTATTGATTAGTTAGGCAGTGAGCAACTATTTATTGAACGCCATTCTAAGACATGGCTTTATTCTTATGCAGCTCAAAGTCATCAGGAAAAATAGTCATTAGGGAAAAAGAAGTGAGTCATGATTTCTAACCGCTGCAATAAAGATACCTGAGCCAAGCCATTTGCTATTTCTCAGATTCAATTTTTGCTTACATCTCACTGAACAGAACTTAGTGACATAGCCTCACATAGCAGGAAAGGCAAGGAAATGAGTACATTGTTGCCTGGAATGACATCAAGGTTCTGTTACTAAGGAAGATGGGAAATATGGATTATCTGACACAAGAAAAAAACCTATAAAAGTTATGAAGAATGATACATCTTTGGGAAATTATTCTGCTCGTATAAAACCAGTTTTCCCCAAATATGAATTAGGTATTCCTGTCAAATGTTAGGTGATTATGTAACTGAACGAGAAGATAGAAAATTAGACTTACCATGCTTATTTATTCCATTAAACAAACAGATTAACTCAGTTTAGCATTTATATATGCCATTGTGTGGTAACTATCGTGTAGTAATAATCTAACAACATAAAATATTGCTTTAAGATTAAAGCATAAAATTTTCAAATACTAAGAAGTTACCAAAAACTGTATACTACAGACTCACTGTATACTACAGTTCCACTGAAGGTTGTTTCAAGACGTTCTTTTAAAATTTAGAACATAAAGGGCAAGGAGGTGAAAATACTAGACAAAAAGGGAAACAATCTAAAAAAAGCCTAATTCTTAAAACAATATATTGGAAATTTCAGAAGGAGATATAATAGACAAAGGAGAGAGAATAATCAATAAAATAATAGTTGAGAATTTCTCTGAAGAAATACTAAATGTTAAAAACATGTATGGTAGTAGAAACATAATTATACTGGAAAAGATTTAAATATTTCTCCAGAGTAAATGGGGGATAATAGATGGGGGGGGAAAGTGAATGTGTTTCTTTTCCACAAATACCAAATTTCAGAAGACAGTAGAGCAAAATTTCTAGAGTTCGAGCTTCAATACCTTCATACCCAATCAACCTCGGATTTAACTGCTAGGGCAACTGAACAGTATTCTTACACATGCAGGAATACTACTACCCATGTGCCCTCCCCCGCCACAAAAAACTCAAACGTTTCACCAGTTGAGGAACAGAATAAAAATAAGACATCTGTGACATACTGACAAAATGAAATGAAAAAGGCAAGCTCAAAATATGTCTTACAATATGAACTTTCTGTTTAAAAGTATTTATTAAACATATTTAATGGAGATATATATCTCTATTTAAAAGCTTAGAAATATATAATCAATATCTTAACAGTGGTTATGTTTCACTAGTGGGAAAAATAATTTTTAATATTTATGGTCTATATCTGAGCTGTCCAACATGGTAGCCACTAACACATGCAACTAGTAAATGCTTGAAATATGGCTGGTCCCAGTGAGAGGAGAGATATGCTATAGTGCATGCCAGATTTCAAAGACCTAATGTGAAAAATGAAAATAAAATATCTTATTGATAATTTTATGTTAAGTACTAAAATAATATCTTCAATCATTAAATGAATAAATTTTATTATTAAAATTAATTTTATCTTTTTTTAAAAAAAATTATCTCATGAATGTAACTACTAAGAAGCTTTAAATTATATATATTGTGAGTAATGGAAGTCCTATTCGAATTAACAGTTTTAAAAAGAAACCTGTAACTCATGGAGCTGGGAATAGTATTGGTATAACTCATGAGATGAAAGGAAAAGCTATGGGAACCAATATTCCGGTCATTATCCATCTCCCAGCTCTGTCTTCAACTGGCTTCTTTCCGTGGGAGGCTTCTCTCCACCTCGCAGGAAACATGTTCGCCAGCAACTAAGTTTCGCATCCTCCCAAATAAAAGAAACATCTTTCTCTCCACATGTTGATGTGGTTTTTGCTTTGTTTTGTTTTGAGATGGAGTCTTGCTCTGTCGCCCAGGCTGGAGTGCAGTGGCGCGATCTCAGCTCACTGCAACCTTCACCTCCCGGGTTCAAGCGATTCTCCTGCCTCAGCCTCCAGAGTAGCTGGGATTACAGTTGCCTACCACCATGCCCGGTTAATTTTTTTGTAGTTTTAGTACAGACACGGTTTCCCCATGTTGGCCAGGGTGGTTTCAAACTCCTGACCTCAAGTGATCCACCCACATTGGCCTCCCAAAGTGCTAGGATTACAGGCGTGAACCACCATGCCTGGCTCATGTTGATATGTAAGCTGAAAAAATTACTCCGGTTGGCCCTACTTCGGACATATGGAAACTCCTGAACTAGTATTTTTTCTGACAAGGTCTGAATGGCAGGTAGACAGGGTACCTACAGGAGGGTGAAAGACAGGCAGAATGGGCTTGTCAGGGTCCATGACCAGAAGGAATAAGAAAGTGTTCTAAGAAGACAGCCCACTAGAACCAAAGTCTCAAAGTTATTATGCTAGACAAGTATTTCGTGAAATGAAACATTATGCATTAGACCATTATGACTCACATCATGTCCACTACACAAAAGTCTGGAAAGTGGCAGAAAATAGAAAGATTGAACAATAATTTCAGGGATAAAATGGACTAAGTATGATTGCACGATCTGTCTGTTCTTGTAAAAAATCACTTCTATAAGAAGGATTATGTGCATTTTTGCTCTAGTTTCCTTCCACCACAGTCTGGCATATAAACTATGCCTGCCTCTTACCCTTTGTGAACTAGAGATCCTGCTCTGTTTTTATTGCCTTAGGCTTTCAGAGATCAGCAATTACAAAAGCTTCCAAGACTTTTCTCTGCTCAAAAGCTTTGTATACTTTCCCAAAAGAACATAATTTAGGATCTATCTTTGCAGGTCACAGGTGCTTTCCCACCTGAGGGTCAGGAGGAGGACATCAAGAGAAAGGATCAGTGAAGACAGAGCTTGGAGCAATCACAGCTTTTGTCTCACCATTTAGCTTTCTGCTCTCCTTCCCTATGTAGATATATCTCCACTATTTATACTGGAGAAACATAGATGTGCTCATGATTTCCTTGGATTGATTTAATGTAAGTTAACTTATTAATAAATAACCTTTCTTACCTTTCCCTTTCCATTATCTCATAACATACACAGCACATGAAGCAAAGAAGAAAGTTTCCTGGAGGTATTACTTGTTCATTTATCACCCAAGTTGTCTTTATCCTGTTTTTGCTCATTTAAACTGTGAAGTATTAAAAGGAAAAAAGAAAAAAATGTATGAGGAAGGAAAGACATTTCCTTTCTTATTTGCATTTCTCCATCTCTTGTCATCATTCTCCTTTACTACACCTTGGCCAACATAACCATTTTGCAATACCAGCATTTCCCACTATCTTATGATAAATATTCACCTCTTATCTTCTAATATCTTATAATCTGCCCGCTTGGGACCAGTAACACCTACATCAGAGACTATGAGTGATTGGCGATGTAATTTAATAAAGGACCTGAGAACATCTGGAAACAGACCAGTATTCACTGTCAGTAATAATGTTTGTGCATATCTGAGTTTTCTTTCAGCAAAATCCCTTAAACTTTATTTAATTTTCATTGTAGAGGACCTGTTCACCATAGAAAGCACAATTTGATAAATAGCAAGTAATGAGTAGAGGGCACACATGCAGTAGTAATCCAGAAAAGGAAAATGTTACTGCTGTAACAGCACAAATGAGGTCATCATGGTACAGGGGCTGTAATAGTCAGAGGCTCAACGTGGTGGTCACTAGCCTTTGATTAGCAATTTCCAGTTAGTCAGAGTCATGGCCAAGGACAGAGGGCAAAGCATGAAAGACGTATCAGCAATAACTCAGAAGCAGGAAAATGGAAAAAGTCTTAAAAAAAAAAATAACCTGACTTGGAAACCAGGGATGAAACCAATAACACAGGTCACAGCTGGGAGAAATGAAGCTGAAGGTGGAGAAAGCATGGAGGAGGTGAGTCACAGGCCAAGGAACAAAAGCCAGCGAACAAAGCATGGAACACCATGAGTCAGCCACGCTCAGGATAATGAGCAAAGACAGCCTTTCCATGAAACAGCCGCCTTTTGGAGGTGCATGATGGCTGGACTTTCAAGTCTTAAGTTAGCAGGAACATGGGACTGCTTTGGGCCCTGCCTCTGGACACTTGGGGGTCTGGTGGACACAAGAACCCCAGTGGAGGTACCTCTAAAAGAATTCAGATCCCATCAGAGAGGAAGGAGAGAGATTATTCCAAAATGTGGTCATGTGATAAAGCAGCAAGTTGAGAAGGCAGATGGGCCCACATGGCGGAGGACTTAAGGAGGATTTAAGTTAGTGAATTCATAACCTGAAGGCTCTTTGGAAAAGCAGAATAACATCATAAAAGCAAAATTGTGCATGGAAAATCAAGGACTTTCTATTGTACTTTGAATCTCTGTTTCATTTATATTTTAAATGTCTAATTTAATTGTTGCAGTCATATTTCAAAATCATATGGCCTAGCAGAAATCATAAATCTTATTAAATGCTCTGTTTCTTAGTCCAACTGCTGTAACAGAATACCACAGACTTGGTAATTTATAAACAACAGAGATTTCTTACACTTCTGGGGGCTGGGAAGTCCTAGGTTGAAGGGGCCACATCTGGCAAAGGCCATCTTGCAGGACAACATGGCAGAAGCCATGAGGGTAATAGAGCATTGGATGAGGAAGGGAAGAAAGTGGGATGAAAACATCCTTTTATCAAAAAGTCACTCTTCAGATAAGTGACCTTCTCCAGCAATAATGGCATTAATCCCATTCACGAGGCGTAGCTCTCATGACCTAATCACCTCTTTGAGGTCCCACCTCTCAACACTGTTCACTGGGGAATCAGTTTCCAACAAATAAGCTTTGAGGGACACATTCAAACAATAGCATTATGATAACGTAAACTTTTTTTTTTGAGACGGAGTCTCGCTCTGTCGCCCAGGCTGGAGTGCAGTGGCGCAATCTCGGCTCACTGCAAGCTCCGCCTCCCGGGTTCCCGCCATTCTCCCGACTCAGCCTCCCGAGGAGCTGGGACTACAGGCGCCCACCACCTTCCCCGGCTAGTTTTCGTATTTTTAGTAGAGACAGGGTTTCACCGTGTTAGCCAGGATGGTCTCAATCTCCTGACCTCATGATCTGCCCGTCTCAGCCTCCCAAAGTGCTGAGATTACAGGCGTGAGCCACCGCGCCCGGCTGATAATGTAAACTTTAAATAAGTAAAGAAATGAATCCCTTTTCTAACACTTTCCAAATCTGTTTTCAAGTTATTAATCTATATTCTTTTATATATATGCATGTTTATATATTTATGTGTCTGCATGTATGTGTGTGTATTCCAAAGTTTAAAAAACACTAAGAAAACAATACTTAATAGGTTTCTCTACTTTAGAACTAATATTTTAACCTCCAAGATTGGGATCGGTTTGCATTATTTATCAAATTGTTTGACCCTGCATGATTTGTTCTTGAAGCACATATTGGCAACCTTCCTGGAGCAAGGGTTCATTGGAATATCCGTTTGAGAGATTCTGTTTCAGTCTACTGGCTTTTTCCTAAGAAACCAAGCAGTTTGACTGATGTTGCTCAACCAAAAGATGGTTTGGAATGAAGTAACTATTCACGGCAGAATCTACCATCTCCCAAATTGTCAAATTATCGGTATTGTTCTTAAGAAAATGTTTCATGCATAATACGCTGAATGTCTTCTTGAGAAAGCAGTGTCCTGCTTTCAGGATTCTGAAGGCACATCAGGATCTTTGGTGGTTTGTAATTATTTTCAAATTCCATTTTGCTGGTAGAACAGAGAAACACAAGTTTTAAAAGATGCTTCTTAACATGTAGCTAGATAACTAAAGTTTATGCATATTCTGCAATAAGTATATCTTCATATATTTATACACACATATAAAAGGAACTTTGATAAACACCTTGCAACTAGTCTTGTGAATTTATTTTTAATATTGGTTATGAATCAATGTATTGTACTGAGCCTGAGAGTCCTAATCTACAGAACGGGTCTATTAATTCTTATTCTTCTGCTAAAGTGGGTCAAAGAGATGAAAGTATTTTGTAAACTGTTTATGCAAATGTAAATGGTATTATTCAGTATATTTTTGTTGTATATATTTAGTGTCCTTGGTTAACTGAGTGGCTTAATCATTGGAATAGCTTATTCACCTGAAGCACATACTCTTTGGGTATGTATCTACATTAAAACCTAAGCCACATGAATAAAACAGATGTAAATCAAAATTGATATAGATTATCATTGAACCTGGAGTCATATCGTGTTGACCTGCCTAGGTATTAAATTGGGATGATTAGTTCACCTACCTCTAAATTCTGAAAAAATACAGATATTTTCCCCCAAAGTTTGTGTTGCTCACTGCATCTTATAAATGTCACATGTAACTGATTCTCTCCCACTCTTAGCCCTAAATTTTTGTCTACCAAATCCCTCTATAAAACCATGACTATGAAATAAAGGGAGAGGACTGGATAGGATGTCTGTGACAAAAAATACAGACTCATAATGCACCAAAACACAGCATTTAGATTCTGAGTATTTTTATTTTACTCTGAGAATTAAAAGCAGGCTGTTGACGCACAGTCAATAAATCAAACACATGAAAATCTTGGGCTTTCTCCCCAGTGTCCACTTTACCAGGGTTTCTAATAAAAAGTCCCATATTTTGAATTCAGCTCATTCAGACCTCAAATCCAAACATAGTTTAATTATTGAACTATGGCTGTTGTTAAACGTCACAACCGAATGTTAAAAAACAGTTGCTGAAACATAGACTGTTCACCAAGCACTTTCACCTGACTTCTAAATACGTGGTTAATAGATTGGGACTTTTTTCTTTGTTTTGCCTGTTTTTGTTTTTGTCTTTTGTGTGTTGCCTATTCATAAGACTCTCAGGAAAAAAAAACTGTCAATGTTTACAGGAGAAAGTTAAAAAAAAAAAACTGAGCAATACATGCAAACATTGTTTGAACTCACAAATTGGCTGAAACAGGGACCAATTCCCGCAAAAAGAAAAGTGACAAGGAGTAACTAGAATACAAGTTCCCATCAGAGGTTAATCTATATGTTTTCTAAAGCTGGGAAAATAAAACACAATCAGAATATCCAAATATTTTGAAAACACTACTAAGACATTTCATTTGGTCCAAGCCCCTGATTTATAGACATTATAAACAATTGGGCAAAGCACAAAGCTTGCTGGAGACTCTTCAAAAGAATGATGCAAAGAGCAGGAAGAAAATTAATAAGCAACAGATGCATGCATGAGCATTCTGTGTAACTGGCTGTGAGTACAGCATGTGCTGTTTTGTTTGTGCATGAGTTTCCTTAACACATGCACTATTTGTATCTGTAGATATTATACCAAAAAAATCACCATTACAAAAGAGGCTTAAATATTACCAGTTACTACAATTTTAACAAAACGCATAAAGACAAGTATTCATGGTGAAAAAATACATATATTTTACTTCTCAGTTGCATACCTTTTTTTCCTTCAAAAACAAATCTTGGATAAGAAAAGGCAAAGCAATAGTTTGCCAGAGAATCAACTGATGCACTTGGTTGCGAGACAGGTTTTAAATGTGCAAATTACTTCCATCCAATAGTTCACTTTTGTTTCAAACCATTCATTTTTTTATGTACTAATTTTTCAAACAAAAGTCATATGATTGACTCTGAATAGGTTATGCCTCCATCTTCTGTCCTTACTTTTACCTCTTCCATGTCTAGCCACTTATAGAAGTGATATAGAACTACGATGCTGCTTAGGGCTAAAAAAAAAAGAATCAAATTTAATGTGCTTGTCTCTATTCAAAAGATTGAATTATATTCATCCTACATTGTTATCCTTTTATTCTTTAATCATAAATTCTACAGATAACCAGTAATGCTTGATGGGCACCAGGTACCTGGAACTGGGGGTGTAAGGATGAGAATGAAAGACACCGATTCTGTTGTCACAGAATTTGCAACCAAGCTAATAAAAAGCCAAAGATTAAAAATACATTCAGTTAATTAGGTTTGACATCCAGCAACTGAATTTTCTTACCAACTCATATAATACGCTCATTCAAATATTCACACATCATTCATTCAACAAACATTTATTCTTACCATTTCTAGTTATGGCAGACACCACTATGTTAAATCCTGAGGTAGGTGTAAGAAGCAAAAATATCCTTGCTCTGGAAATGCTCAAAGACGATCACATAAGATAGATCTGCAAATATGTAGTACTAGAATGTACTAACAGAAATGTGTACTGACACGATGCCAAGCACATAGTAGGTATGGAAAATAAGATGTTCTTGCTTTGGCAAAAATAGACCAAGGAGCTATTTGCCTACAGAGGAGCTAATTATTCTGCCTGATGAAGCTGGACAAGTTTCCATAGAGGAAATGGCATTCGATTAGGGTTTACAGGGATGAACACACATTTCCCAGATGGTGAAGAACACAAAGACTGTTTTGGGAAGAGGCAAAATCACATGTAGAAGCACAGAGAGCTATTAAAAATGTGTAGAATAATCACACATGCCCGATCTCAAGTTCTAAAATTCTAGTGAAGAGGGATTTACTCTGTACATTATATCCTCAGGGAAATTTTAGTTTCCATGCACATGAATTTATACTTCTTCCTGCCTTAGATTATTAGAGAAATAGGAAACTAGAAGTTAAGAAAAGGAAGCAGGAATAACTCACAAGGGAAAAGATAAAAGAGAGATGAGGCAATGCAGTGAAACTGTAGGAGAGAGAAGGAGACCTGGGAGAGGATTATCCTAAAACCTTGTAATTGAGTGTTTTGGTTCATGGGTGAAAACATCCATGGAGTTGTAGGTGAGGAAGGGCTTTCTTGTAAATTTACTATGTTCAGAATTGGCACCACTGGGCCCTGCATTGCGGAACGGAAGTTGAGAAATAAAGACTACCCGAGGTTAGTTTTCCAGCTCAGGCATCCACATGAATGTCTGCAGAACGGCTGTGAAATCATACCGATAAAAGGTAAATTAAAATCATAAAATCAGAGAGGCTTTGAAAATTAGTGGACAAACACAGGGAATCTTCTGCACCGTAGATTAACACCATCAAACAAAAAAATCTATAAGTTCTGTATTTAAAATATGGAAAATGGAGAACAGAGATATTGAAAAGTCACTGGTGATCAAAGAATGATAAATTAATATGTATCCATCCCATGCTATTAATTACCAAATGAAGGAATGTGTGAGATATTGGCATTCTCATTACTTGGTGGGCTGTTTTCATGGCTCTATTTAAGAAAACATAAACTATGCTCATCAGATTTTTGAGAGATTAACTAATGATCTAATTTCCCCAATCCTATTTTTCCCCACGGGATTGTGAATTTCTCACATACGGATTTCATAAATCTAATTTTATGTATACAGAAGGGACTATTACATTGCAGCCAACTAAATTCACCATATCTCACATGGTTGTATACACACAACCTTAGGAGAATTGCAAGAAGCAAGTTTGTCAAAGTGAAACCAAAGAGTTTTAAAAGTGTCCTGTAGCCAGTAAGAAACTAAGGAAAGATTTTAGGAAACTCTGTCTTGAAAATAATTTTTTATTACTGCCTCCTCTTCTTGACTATTGAGAGTTCTTTTTGTAAGGTGCCATCTTTGAATTATGTTGAGTCTTCCTAGAAATGTGGTGGAAAATTCTTTTTTATTGAGAACATATGCATTAAAGGAAAGGAATTTTACATGTGGGAGAATACAAAATAACCAATATCCTAAGTTAAAGAGAGACAGGGAGAGAGAGTAATTTGTTTTAGGCTCCTTCACTGCAAAAGAAGAGGATTTGGTATTGTTTTCATTTGTTTAACTGCATGCATTGCTTGGTGGACAAACGAAAATCAGGCAATTCTATTTGCCAAAGCTTCAAGATCTCACTCTTGAATCAGAATACCAGTACACTCTTAAGACACAGCAAGAAGGAAGCTGCAATCCCGCATCACACACGAATCACATGTAAACTATGTACAGTAGTGATCTTCCCAGTGGTAGAAGAGCTCAAAGCCACATGAAACCAATCAACACCATATTGATGTCATCTTCTCAAAACTTCTCATCTGTTTCAGAGCCATCAGACATTGTGATCTTTAAAGCAGATACTTACCCTCTCTGTTGCTAACTAGGCCAAATTTTGCATTACAGTAACTTTTCTTACAAAATATTTTTCAGATTGTTGAAAGAACATAAAATGGGGTGGTTTATTTATTTAGTGGCAATAGTAATTAACACTGATATTATTAACTTATAAACTGTCCATTTAAAAATATGCTTATACATTTATTATGTGTCTTTTTTAATGACTACATCAGCCAGACTCCTAACAGAAAATTATGACATTCTCAAACTGGATAATTTGAGTTCAATAAAAGACCTATTTCTAAAAGTATGGATAAAGCTAAAAATGGTAGCTCCAATAATAGTAAAATACCTCTTTCTTGCAACCTTTGATAGGCAATTGCTCCTCTGGTTTGAAAACTGTCCCTTCCAGAACTCATGCCGAAATGTAATTGCCATTGCGACAGTATTAAGAGGTGGA